>NW_027507825.1:531036-744670 GCF_037356315.1 Lithobates pipiens
TAATGTATTTAAAAAATGTTAAAGTTAGAGGTTAATTATTAATTATTATTTCATATTATTCATTCATTTTACTTATTTATGAAGATTTTTAGTTATTTTTGTATTTATTTTACATTTATTATATATATATATATATATATATATAATGTTTGGGGCTCCTAAGTGATTTTCTAGCAACAAAAAAAAGAAAAGATTTTTACATGTAAACAATAAGTGCCAGAAAAAGTCAGGTCTTCACATGGTAATAGGCCGTGTGAAGGGGGCATGGGGGGGGGGGGTTTACATAACCTCTGAGTAAAGTAGTAACAACATTTCTTTTTACAACAAAACAATTTTACTTTGTGATATTTTCTCATTCTAGACTTCTGAATATGTGACAATGTTTCTATTTTCCATAACATTACAGTGACTGACAAATTCAATTTATTGTGCAACTTTTTTTTTATCAGATTAGTCAGAATGTTGTGCTGTCTGTGTCGCTATTACAGGCTTCAGAATAAAACATCATAATTATAGAGATATGAGTAATGTGGAAATATGAGAGGTTGTGAAATTCATTTATTAATTTCCAGTGTTTTGTGCCCAGAAGAGGAGGAAAAAAAATTGTATTCCTCTCCGCGCCAAATCCATGGAACTTGTTTACCACTGAACTCCACTTAATAGGAAAAAGAAGAGACGATTGGAACTGCCAATCACAAGGGAAGACGAACCCTAAAAATACTGATAATTCCTCTCATTTATTTTCCACGGACCTTTACCTAATCAATAGATTGGTATGGGAAAAAGCTGAACACTAAATATGCTGTCAATGCAGTTTTTTTAATGACAAGAAACTAGTGACATCATTGTGCTAGCCTATCCATTCACTACACACCAGTGACATCACTGAGAATGCAGCCTATCCATTCACTATACACCAGTGACATCACTGAGAATGCAGCTTATCCATTCACTACACACCAGTGACATCACTGAGAATGCAGCCTATCCATTCACTACACACCAGTGACATCACTGAGAATGCAGCCTATCCATTCACTACACACCAGTGACATCACTGAGAATGCAGCCTATCCATTCACTACACACCAGTGACATCACTGAGAATGCAGCCTATCCAATCACTAGAGAGCGCTGATATCATTGAGAATGCAGCCTATCCAATCACTAGAGAGCGATGACATCACTGAGAATGCAGCCTATCCAATCACTAGAGAGCGATGACATCACTGAGAATGCAGCCTATCCAATCACTAGAGAGCGATGACATCACTGAGAATTCAGCCTATCCAATCACTAGAGAGCGGTGACATCACTGAGAATGCGGCCTATCCAATCACTAGAGAGCGATGACATCACTGAGAATGTGGCCTATCCAATCACTAGAGAGCGGTGACATCACTGAGAATGTGGCCTATCCAATCACTAGAGAGCGATGACATCACTGAGAATGCAGCCTATCCAATCACTGGAGAGCGGTGACATCACTGAGAATGCAGCCTATCCAATCACTAGAGTGCGATGACATCACTGAGAATGCAGCCTATCCAATCACTGGAGAGCGATGACATCACTGAGAATGCAGCCTATCCTAACACTAAACTTAATAATGTCACTTCCATATGTATAATGTGAGAACAATATCTGTAATAAATAAATAAATAAATACAATACATAATTATTTTGCTCCTATTATTATTATTATTATTGTTATTATTATTATTATAGAAATCTCCGTTATTATAATCTCCAATGTTGTTGAAGAAATCTTCCAGCAGCTCTTCGATTGGTCGGTTGGTCTCAATGTTCCTTCAGATGGAATCTGGGCTCAGACAGTATAAGAAACACATTCGGCTTCTCCTGTAACTCAATTCAATTAAAAAAATCATTCGGATGGTTTGCGTTATTGCGGCGCGTCTTCCCATCAGTCCCGTGTTTGTTCAGCGCGAAGCTTTCATTTTTAAAACACAAGTTGGCGGCGCTCGCTTCATTTTTTACTTTGTTTAATAATTGTCTTCTTTTTATTGGAGGACGCAGAGCACAAGAGCAGCTGTGTTTTATAATCCAATACGCACTTTAATACCTTAAAAAGGAGTAAAAGACCTCCAGCCAATCAGTTAACTTCTTTGGCAGTAAGTCCTAACAGCGCTTTATGGGACTGCCAGCCAAGTTCAGCATTCTTCATTATCACTGAGCAGGACGGGGAGAGGGGACGGACGCACGGACTAGCCGCATTTCATGGCTTCAAACGTTTCCAGAAGAAGGACGGGGGAGGGGGAGTTTATTGCCCCGGGGCAGGGCAGGATACATAGGTGTGTAGGCAGAGAGGACTTTGTTATGTATAAACTGCGCAGAAAATGGCGGCAAGAAGTGTGAATGGCAATGAGCTGTACACTTCAAGGGAAAACCGGACACATTTTAAAGGCTTAAAGTGAAGCTTTCCACCCCCCCCCGAGCCTAAAGACACAACCCTCATCATCTTCTCCATCAACAGTTCAAACCAGAGGCGTAACTAGAATCTTCGGGGCCCCCGGTGCAAGAAACCATGAAGGGCCCCCACCAGGGGCGTTGCTAGGTCTACAAAAGATCTGGGGCTAGAGCCCATAGCAGCGAAGTAAATAAAGTCATACGCTTGGGTGGGCATACACATGTATATAATATACAAGTGTGTGTATGTATTTATAATATATAAAATATCGTTACATATCTGAGTACGGATCCCCCCTTACATCAGGGTCTCCAGAGCCCCCCTCATTACATCAGGGTCCTCAGAGAGCCTCCCTACTTATATTAGGATCCCCAAAGCCCCCCTCAATACATCAGGGTCCCCACAGTGCCCACCTCACATCAGGGTCCCCAGAGAGCCCCTTCCTTACATCGGGGTCCCCAGAGAGCCCCTTCTTACATCAGGGTCCTCAGAGAGCCCCTCCTTACATCAGGGTCTCCAGAGCCCCCCTCATTACATCAGGGTCCTCAGAGAGCCTCCCTACTTACATTAGGATCCCCAAAGTCCCCCTCAATACATCAGGGTCCCCACCTCACATCAGGGTCCCCAGAGAGCCCCTTCCTTACATCGGGGTCCCCAGAGAGCCCCTTCTTACATCAGGGTCCTCAGAGAGCCCCTCCTTACATCAGGGTCCCCAGAAATCCCCTCCTTACACCAGGGTCCCCAGAGAGCCCCTCCTTACATCAGGGTCCCCAGAGAGCCCCTTCCTTACATCAGGGTGCCCAGAGATCCCTTCCTTACATCGGGGTCCCCAGAGAGCCCCTCCTTACATTGGGGTCCTCAGAGAGCCTCCCTACTTACATTAGGATCCCCAAAGCCCCCCTCATTACATCAGGGTCCCCAGAGAGCCCCTTCCTTACATCATGGTCCCCAGAGAGCCCCTCCTTACATTAGGGTCCCCAGAGATCCCCCTTACATTAGGATCCCCAGAGATCCCCCCTTACATCAGGGTCCCCAGAGATCCCCCTTACATCAGGGTCTCCAGAGCCCCCCTCATTACATCAGGGTCCTCAGAGAGCCTCCCTACTTACATTAGGATCCCCAAAGCCCCCCTTAATACATCAGGGTCCCCACAGTGCCCACCTCACATCAGGGTCCCCAGAGAGCCCCTTCCTTACATCGGGGTCCCCAGAGAGCCCCTTCTTACATCAGGGTCCTCAGAGAGCCCCTTCTTACATCAGGGTCCTCAGAGAGCCCCTCCTTACATCAGGGTCCCCAGAGAGCCCCTTCCTTACATCGGGGTCCCCAGAGAGCCCTTTCTTACATCAGGGTCCTCAGAGAGCCCCTCCTTACATCAGGGTCTCCAGAGCCCCCCTCATTACATCAGGGTCCTCAGAGAGCCTCCCTACTTACATTAGGATCCCCAAAGCCCCCCTCAATACATCAGGGTCCCCAGAGAGCCCCTTCCTTACATCGGGGTCCACAGAGAGCCCCTTCTTACATCAGGGTCCTCAGAGAGCCCCTCCTTACATCAGGGTCCCCAGAAATCCCCTCCTTACACCAGGGTCCCCAGAGAGCCCCTCCTTACATCAGGGTCCCCAGAGAGCCCCTTCCTTACATCAGGGTGCCCAGAGATCCCCTCCTTACATCGGGGTCCCCAGAGAGCCCCTCCTTACATTGGGGTCCTCAGAGAGCCTCCCTACTTACATTAGGATCCCCAAAGCCCCCCTCATTACATCAGGGTCCCCAGAGAGCCCCTTCCTTACATCATGGTCCCCAGAGAGCCCCTCCTTACATTAGGGTCCCCAGAGATCCCCCTTACATTAGGATCCCCAGAGATCCCCCCTTACATCAGGTACCCCAGAGATCCCCCTTACATCAGGGTCTCCAGAGCCCCCCTCATTACATCAGGGTCCTCAGAGAGCCTCCCTACTTACATTAGGATCCCCAAAGCCCCCCTCAATACATCAGGTCCCCACAGTGCCCACCTCACATCAGGGTCCCCAGAGAGCCCCTTCCTTACATCGGGGTCCCCAGAGAGCCCCTTCTTACATCAGGGTCCTCAGAGAGCCCCTCCTTACATCAGGGTCTCCAGAGCCCCCCTCCTTACATCAGGGTCCTCAGAGAGCCTCCCTACTTACATTAGGATCCCCAAAGCCCCCCTCAATACATCAGGGTCCCCACAGTGCCCACCTCACATCAGGGTCCCCAGAGAGCCCCTTCCTTACATCGGGGCCCCCAGAGAGCCCCTTCTTACATCAGGGTCCTCAGAGAGCCCCTCCTTACATCAGGGTCCCCAGATATCCCCTCCTTACACCAGGGTCCCCAGAGAGCCCCTCCTTACATCAGGGTCCCCAGAGAGCCCCTTCCTTACATCAGGGTCCCCAGAGAGCCCCTTCCTAACATCAGGGTCCCCAGAGATCCCCTCCTTACATCGGGGTCCCCAGAGAGCCCCTCCTTACATTGGGGTCCTCAGAGAGCCTCCCTACTTACATTAGGATCCCCAAAGCCCCCCTCATTACATCAGGGTCCCCAGAGAGCCCCTTCCTTACATCATGGTCCCCAGAGAGCCCCTCCTTACATTAGGATCCCCAGAGATCCCCCCTTACATCAGGGTCTCCAGAGCCCCCCTCCTTACATCAGGGTCCTCAGAGAGCCTCCCTACTTACATTAGGATCCCCAAAGCCCCCCTCAATACATCAGGGTCCCCACAGTGCCCACCTCACATCAGGGTCCCCAGAGAGCCCCTTCCTTACATCGGGGCCCCCAGAGAGCCCCTTCTTACATCAGGGTCCTCAGAGAGCCCCTCCTTACATCAGGGTCCCCAGATATCCCCTCCTTACACCAGGGTCCCCAGAGAGCCCCTCCTTACATCAGGGTCCCCAGAGAGCCCCTTCCTTACATCAGGGTCCCCAGAGAGCCCCTTCCTAACATCAGGGTCCCCAGAGATCCCCTCCTTACATCGGGGTCCCCAGAGAGCCCCTCCTTACATTGGGGTCCTCAGAGAGCCTCCCTACTTACATTAGGATCCCCAAAGCCCCCCTCATTACATCAGGGTCCCCAGAGAGCCCCTTCCTTTCATCAGGGTCCCCAGACAGCCTCTTCCTTACATTAGCATCCCCAGAGAGGCCCCCTCCCCACTCCAGAGGTTCCCTGTGTACCTGGCTGGTCTCCACTGTCTGTGCACCTCCAACCCCCAGAACGTCACCGGGCATGTATCATCAAGAGTGTAGAAGCAGAGCGACTCACTGATGAGTGACGCCGATACATGCCTGGGTCAGAGGCCCCTCCCCTCTCCACTGTATACATTCGGAGAGAGAACTACAAGCCCCAAGAGATCCCGTGGATATATATATATATATATATATACACACACAACATTCCAGTGTGGCTGTACAGTGAGTCCGATTAGTACAGATCAAACTGAGGTTCTCGGTCACCTTGTGCCTTGAATGGACACAGGATAACTAATGCCCTGTACACACGGTCGGACATTCCGACGACAAAATCCGCTGTTTTTTTTCCGACTGATTTTGGCCCACACTTGTGTTGCATACACACGGTCGCACAAATTTGTCGGAAAATCCGATCGTTCAGAACTTCTTCTTTTGGGGTCGCCCAGATTTAATATAAATACACATTTAGGCATCCGATTCGCAGTAGCGGGAGATAGTGACCGGCTGTCTATGGAGCTCTCCATGGAGCCGGTTCACACATCTCCACTGCGGCTCCGCTGTGAATTTGCACGGGGGTCCTGTGCGCCCCTTTGGTCCATTTTAGGTCCAAAAATCAGCCAAAAATTTGCGCTTAAATCGGACCTGAAATGGTGAACGAGGACGCCCCGGAACCCCCGCTGTCAGCCGCATGCGAAGATAGTGTGAAGCCAGCCTTAGATCTTTACAGGAAATATACCAACATCTGCTGTTTTGCTAGAAGTATGAAGAAGTAAAATATACATTCTATGGAGAAATATTTTATATTTTTAGCGGTGTCCTTTCTATATGTTTCCGATGATGAGATAAAAAAGTATTCCTAATAATCTCCTAATTATCTGATTGGCTGCTGCTCAATCCCCAAAAGAGAGTGGAACGTCCTCTGAAAGTCTTGGCTAAGAAATATAAATATACTTTGTGTACAGTATACCTCGTATACAATATATACTGTATGGGCAGAAGTATGCAGACCCCTGACCACCCCACCTATCTCAGCTTGCTGGACATCCCATTCCATAACCACGCCCATTAATACAGCGTTGCCTACATGGCCACTAATAGGGAGTTGGGTCCTTTGTGTCTCTTGCATCCACCACTTTTCAGGGGGAAGACGTTCCACAAGATTTTGGAGGGTGTCTGAGGGAAAGTGTGGCCATTTGTGAGGTCAGGTACTGATGTTGGATGAGAAGACCTGGCTCACATCCCAGAGGTGTTCAGTAGGGATGAGGTCAGGGCTCCGCACAGGACACTTGAGTTTCTCCACACCTGACCATCACACCTCTAGGAGTTTCGAAGAAGACTTTCTCCAAAATCAGACTCACAATTGGCGTTCCAATTCATCCCAAAGGTGTTCAGCAGGGGCGGCTCTAGGCTTTGTGAGGCCTTAGGCAAAACTTAGACACCAGGCCCCACTCATGCCCATAATGGGTAAAAAAATTCAAGCAAGTAAAAATGGCTGCAGAAAGATGCATTGATCTAGCACACAGGCGATCAGCACCACTTCCAAGGCACCCTCCTCACCCATCAGACATATGCAGCCAATACAACATCTGGGACCCAGCAAGGTGACAACTCCTCTAGGAGTTTCTCCTGTGCCTTCGGAGAAAGGAAATGGTTGTGTCAATGAATTATTCCACATCCACAGAGGAAGGAGATTGGGGGGATTCCAGCACAGCGCAGAGAGAGAGGGATGGGGTGGGGGGAAGAGGAGAGAGGGGAGAATGACAGAGAGAGGGTAGAGAGAGAGGGTAGAGAGAGAGGGTAGAGAGAGAGGGTAGAGAGAGAGGGGAGAGAGAGAGAGAGAGAGAGAGGGGGGGGGCAAGGGAGAGATGAGAAAGGGAGAGATAGGGGGAGGGAGAGATAGGGGAGGGAGAGGGAGAGAGAAAGAGACAGGGGGTGAATGAGAGAGGGGGGTGTGAGAGAGGGAGGTGACAGAGAGAGAAGGAAGTGAGAAAGAGAGGAGGTGAGAGAGAGATCCCTAGCACCATCCCTGTCTGCAGCCCCTCCTGTGCCCCATGTCCAAATCTGCAGTGCCTGTCTGTGGGAAAGTGTGTGTGATGCTTGGTACAGTACCTTCCGTGCCAGCAGGTTGTTCATGATAGCCAGCAGAAGGCAGTGTCCATTCTCATTCTGGGTGGGGACAGTGTCCTGCTCCTGCCAGAGGATCTGGATAGTTTCCGCCGCCTGACCCGACTGCTGACCCAAACAGGCAGCCTTGGCAGCCGCAGAGAGGCTGAAGGAGCAGCCCAGCTATCTCAACTGCTTTAGGGCCTTCCCCCACATGGACATGCGGCCCACCCAGTGTGCCCTATGGCTGCCCGTACACCTTGTACAGATGGCACCTGGAGCCAGTCGGTCAGTCCGCCCCGGGCCACAGAGTCCCGGCGGGTAATCGAGCCAATATTATTGATCAAGCACAGGCAAATTAGGTGGCGCGAGGCCCCTGTGAGTGCAAGGCCTTAGGCAACCGCCTAATTTGCCTAATTAGAGAGCCGCCTCTGGTGTTCAGTACTCTGATGTAAAAGGGGCAGGGGGGGGGGGGGTGACTGAGGACTCTGATGTGAAGTGGGGACGGGGAGTGACTGAGGACTCTGATGTGAAGTGGGGGCGGGGAGTGACTGAGGACTCTGATGTGAAGAGGGGGGGGTGACTGAGGACTCTGATGTGAAGTGGGGGCGGGGAGTGACTGAGGACTCTGATGTGAAGTGGGGGCGGGGAGTGACTGAGGACTCTGATGTGAAGAGGGGGGGGTGATTGAGGACTCTGATGTGAAGTGGGGACGGGGGGTGACTGAGGACTCTGATGTGAAGTGGGGGCGGGGGGTGACTGAGGACTCTGATGTGAAGAGGGGGGGATGACTGAGGACTCTGATGTGAAGTGGGGGCGGGGGGTGATTGAGGACTCTGATGTGAAGTGGGGGCGGGGAGTGACTGAGGACTCTGATGTGAAGTGGGGGCGGGGGGGGACTGAGGACTCTGATGTGAAGAGGGGGGGATGACTGAGGACTCTGATGTGAAGAGGGGGGGGTGACTGAGGACTCTGATGTGAAGAGGGGGGGATGACTGAGGACTCTGATGTGAAGTGGGGGCGGGGGGTGACTGAGGACTCTGATGTGAAGTGGGGGCGGGGGGTGACTGAGTACTCTGATGTGAAGTGGGGGCGGGGGGTGACTGAGGACTCTGATGTGAAGAGGGGGGATGACTGAGGACTCTGATGTGAAGTGGGGGCGGGGGGTGATTGAGGACTCTGATGTGAAGTGGGGGCGGGGGGGACTGAGGACTCTGATGTGAAGAGGGGGGGATGACTGAGGACTCTGATGTGAAGTGGGGGCGGGGGGTGATTGAGGACTCTGATGAGAAGTGGGGGAGGGGGGGGTGATTGAGGACTCTGATGTGAAGGGGGGAGGGGGTCCGTATAGAGCAGAGCTCAGACTAAAGAAAAGACAGAAGCATCACAAGGTGCCAATTAGTGGTGCTACAGCTTGCTGATAGGAGGAGAGTGACAGGGGGAGGAGCTCTTAGAAGGGAGAGTTGAACCTCATTCTAGCACCCCATAGTACTCCATTCTAGCACCCCATTCTATCACTCCATTCTAGCACCCCATTCTTACACCCCATTCTATCACCCCATTCTAGCACTCCATTATAGCATCCCATTCTAGTACTCCATTCTAGCACTCCATTATAGCACCCCATTCTATCACTCCATTCTAGCACTCTATTCTAGCACTCCATTATAGCACCCCATTCTAGTACTCCATTCTAGCACCCCATTCTAGCACTCCATTATAGCACCCCATTCTAGCACCCCATTCTATCACCCCATTCTACCACTCCATTCTAGCACCCCATTCTAGTACTCCATTCTAGCACTCCATTATAGCACCCCATTCTATCACTCCATTATAGCACCCCATTCTAGCACCCCATTCTATCACTCCATTCTAGTACTCCATTCTACCACTCCATTCTAGCACCCCATTCTAGCACTCCATTCTATCACTCCATTCTACCACTCCATTCTAGCGCCCCATTCTAGTACTCCATTCTACCACTCCATTCTAGCACCCCATTCTAGTACTCCATTCTAGCACTCCATTATAGCACCCCATTCTATCACTCCATTCTAGTACTCCATTCTACCACTCCATTCTAGCACCCCATTCTAGTACTCCATTCTAGCACTCCATTATAGCACCCCATTCTAGCACTCCATTATAGCACCCCATTCTAGTACCCCATTCTATCACTCCATTCTAGCACTCCATTATAGCACCCCATTATAGCAAACCATTTTAACACCCCATTCTAGCACCCCATTCTAGTACTCCATTCTAGCACTCCATTATAGCACCCCATTCTAGCACTCCATTATAGCACCCCATTCTAGTACCCCATTCTATCACTCCATTCTAGCACTCCATTATAGCACCCCATTATAGCAAACCATTTTAACACCCCATTCTAGCACCCCATTCTAGTACTCCATTCTATCACTCCATTCTAGCACCCCATTCTAGTACTCCATTCTATCACTCCATTCTAGTACTCCATTCTAACACCCCATTATAGCAAACCATTTTTACACCCCATTCTAGCACCCCATTCTAGCACCCCATTCTAGCACCCCATTCTAGCACTCGCAGCGAATGGCCGGTGCTTTATAGGGATCATCATTTTCTAGCTCCGGGCACGGATCACACGGAATCGTCCGGGTTTAGGAAGCAGCGTTACGTTCGACCATGAATTCTTATCCTATAACACGTTCTAAGCAGAACTTTACATTGGTTTTCCTGACCGCGTAATCCCGGCACTCAGCAAAGGCGGATTATCGTCTTTCCGTAGAATGTAAACCTTGTCACCGCTAATCACCAATAATGTTATTTTTTCTGGTAATGAAAAACATTATTTTATGAAGTTTTACGAGCGATGCGGCGATTGTAAGTGACATAAGTGCTTAAACAGGAAGCGAAATAACACGGCCCCAGATTTTCCTAATCAAATTCACATTTTCTCTAAGCCAGAACAAAATCCCAAACAGGCCAAACAAATTCCCCCGGGACTCTGCAGGCGATCGCGTTCTGGTAATTCGCTGCGCAGATACGGGACTCACCACTGGAGAGCGACGTCCTGTACATTGCCGTTATTATGGAAAATAAGTGCAGAAAATATGAAAGACATTGCACATTGATTACATGCAATCTTCTACCCGGCCAGCAGAGGACCCTCTAGACTTCTCTTTACATTTATTGTTATTACACTTTTCAGCTATACTGAGTTCCATCTGTTTACAGAGCTCAATAACTTATCACCGCAGTGACTCAGTTGGATGTTTCAATCAGACGAGGGGAGGGGCAAAGCAGAGGGAGTTCGCTTTCTGTTTAGAGAGCCCAGAGTGCTTTGGGAAACCTTTGCAAAGCAATGATTGTATATACATGTGCTTAAAGAGAACCAGTCACAATTCAAGCTTGAAAAGTTTGATGGGAGTGCAAAACCTGACCGTTCCCTGTCAATGTGTTGGGTACTCTACTGATGAGATCCCTGCGCAGAGTTCCCGGGTCTGTACACCTGCTGTGCAAATTATGAGGGGTTCCCACCATCCCTGTGCTGAGTTCCCGGGTCTGTACACCCGCTGTGCCCATTATGAGGGGTTCCCACCATCCCTGTGCTGAGTTCCCGGGTCTGTACACCCGCTGTGCCCATTATGAGGGGTTCCCATCATCCCTGTGCTGAGTTCCCGGGTCTGTACACCTGCTGTGCCCATTATGAGGGGTTCCCACCATCCCTGTGCTGAGTTCCCGGGTCTGTACACCCGCTGTGCCCATTATGAGGGGTTCCCACCATCCCTGTGCTGAGTTCCCGGGTCTGTACACCCGCTGTGCCCATTATGAGGGGTTCCCATCATCCCTGTGCTGAGTTCCCGGGTCTGTACACCTGCTGTGCCCATTATGAGGGGTTCCCACCATCCCTGTGCTGAGTTCCCGGGTCTGTACACCCGCTGTGCCCATTATGAGGGGTTCTCACCATCCCTGTGCTGAGTTCCCGGGTCTGTACACCCGCTGTGCCCATTATGAGGGGTTCCCACCATCCCTTTGCTGAGTTCCCGGGTCTGTACACCTGCTGTGCCCATTATGAGGGGTTCCCACCATCCCTGTGCTGAGTTCCCGGGTCTGTACACCCGCTGTGCCCATTATGAGGGGTTCTCACCATCCCTGTGCTGAGTTCCCGGGTCTGTACACCCGCTGTGCCCATTATGAGGGGTTCCCACCATCCCTTTGCTGAGTTCCCGGGTCTGTACACCTGCTGTGCCCATTATGAGGGGTTCTCACCATCTCTGTGCTGAGTTCCCGGGTCTGTACACCCGCTGTGCCCATTATGAGGGGTTCCCACCATCCCTGTGCTGAGTTCCCAGGTCTGTACACCCGCTGTGCCCATTATGAGGGGTTAATTTTGTTTATTGAAAATCTTACAAACAACAACTTATATACAATAAAACCATAATAAATAAATAAAACATATTTACAAAATAATTGAATATAATTATACAAACTAGAAAGAACAAGAACAAAATAAACGGTGCAAAACAAATTGCACACAACATAATCCCTATGGGAGAGCCAGACTAAGGAACATCACCGTCACCATGCATGGAGCCTTTTATCAAAATTGTATTGGATCTGAAAATCTAAGGGAGTGAAAGAAGAATACAAAGAAAGCCGCACACCCCGAGATCAACAAGCAGCAGCTACAGAGCCCTGATATTCCTCCACGCCTTTATCCAGGCCTCCTGCTGCCACCTGTCTTTCTCAAGATCCCGAATCTTCCCAACCTCACCCAGAATGTTCTGCATCATCACTTCCACAGGGAGGATTTTACCCCGTAAGGATACCTGACACTGTGCACTCCACATGAAATAACGGACTACTAAACTAACTAAAAAAAGTGTTTCCAAATCATAATCCCGACGAGTCTGGAAAGCCCCATACACCCACTCTGCATAACTCATATGGGGGAGGAAGGGTATACTCAGAGCCCTCCCCACCCTCTTGTACACCTCTATATTAAAAGGGCACTGAAGTAGAAAGTGATCCATGGACTCCACCACTCCTCCACACTCCACTCTCGGGCAGCCCCGATCACTCATGGAAAGAAACTTCAAGTTGCCCTTCACATATAGTTTTCCATGAAAGGCAAGCCAAGCCTGATCCCTAAACTTCATTGGGATTCTCTCCAAATTAATCAACCGCAAACCCACCCCCAAAACCAGGCTTGGGCAATCCCTCAAGGCCAGTGGCTCGCAAAAAACAGAGCTCATGATCCGCTTCTCAAGAAGTTTCCTTGGAAGAGATCTGACTTCTCCTGCCGTTACTTGCCACTGCCGAAGTATTTTCAAACATGGGGCAACATAAGCCGGGAGCTTATCATGCTTGACCCTCAGGCTTTTCACTGGCCCACCATTTTCCCAGTCTCGCAGAAAGGGTCTAAACCAGGACTGGAAAATACCAACCCACCCAGGCGGTCTCTCTGCCAACATGTTACCAAGATTGTACTTCACAAACATCAGAGAGAAAAAGACTACAGGGTTGATCATCCCTAGACCACCCTCCCGCCTAGAAAGGTAAGTCACATTCCTTTTGACAAGGTTTATTCTGTTCCCCCATAACAGCTGGAAGAAACAAGTATAGACCCTGGTATAGAGAGAAGCTGGCAAAACGCAAACAAAACTGACATATAGGAAAATCGGAATCAGATAAGTCTTGATCAGATCAACCTTTTCCCTCAAGGAAAGCTGCCAACCTTTCCAGCTTGCCACCTTGGCATCGGCATTCTCCAGCCTGTTCCCCAATTTGCATGACCATAGTCACCTGGGCCAAATTCAATGCCTAGAACTCTAATTTTTTGCTGGGGCTCCGGGAAGTCATCCGGGAGAACAAAGCTCTCACCTTCCACGCCCATCCAGAAAGCTTCACACTTGTCCTGGTTGACCTTTGAACCTGATGCTTCTGTATACTTCCTTATCACTGAGACCACCTCCTGCGCCTCCCCAGTCCCAGAGACAAAAACAGAAACAGGGGTGCCAATTCCAAACCATCGAAGGATCTTTACCCTTTGACAGAAGGATCACTGCAGATTGCCTCATGGAGGGAGGGAGAGAACCCTCATACAAACAGCCATTAAAAACCTCTGCAAGGTAGGGAGCCAGGATTGTCTTAAAACATTTATAAAATTCAGCTGTCAACCCGTCTAGCGTGGCCTGGCGTTTTCTGGATGGCCAGTTTATCAATAGCCTGGACTACCTCATCTGCAGTGATTTCATCTGTCAAATTCATCAAAGGAACATTACTTTCCAGTCCTGGTGTAGAGTCCAAAAAACACAATATCCTTGCGCGATCAAGGTTCCTTCCTCCCAGGAGGTCGGCATAGTATGACCTGACCACCTCCAGAATCCCTGACCTAAAACTCCACTGCCCGACACACAGGTGCCGAAAAAGCAGTCTCCCTTTAAAAAAAACCTATCTATCCTACTCTGACTACTACCTCGCCGAAAAGTGAACCCCGTGCTGTCTGGGCAAGGCTTAATGTGCGCATCTACCAGACCTGCTTCCCTAACTATTGCATTGAGAAAAAGGCTGTCAAAGCCCAGCTTATCTCTGAAACCTCTCCTGTCTTTAGACCTAGTAATGGTGTTGAAATCACCTCGAAAGATAACCTGCTGGGCCGTAAAAAGAAAACACTTAATCTTTGTAAAGAGGCATTTCCTGTCCCACTTCGTCTGGGGACCATAGATGTTAATCAGGCGCAGGTCCTGCCCACTCACAGAGACATCCAAGACCATGCATCTCCAAATCTCTACCTTACATACCCACCGGCACGTTACCATACCAGAAAAATGGACCGCAACCCTGCTATAAAGTTCGGCCGCAAGAGACCAAAATGAGGGCCCACGTCTCCATTCCTTCTTTACCAGATGTATATCAGCCAGACTACTCAGATGGGTCTTTTGCAAAAACAAAATGTCAGCATTAAAGTAGCTGAGCAAAAATAAAGCCATATGATGAGCACTTACTGATCTTAAGCTGGCAACATTAATGGTTCTCACTTTTAAGGGAATGGGAACTGCCATTAGGGTAGTTGAGGCAGACGTTTCTTAGCCTGACTACTCCCTCTCCCTGGAGAACCAGCGCGCTTCATTGCACCCTGGGACTCACCATCCATAGAGGATGCTGAACTGAACGAATCCCAATCATCATCATTATCATCTGACAGGACCTTAAACTTTTTTGCCAAAGGCAAATCCTTAGGACTTAAAGGGATTGTAATGTTATACTTACCTCCACTGTGCAGCTTGTTTTGCACAGAGTGGCCCCGAACCTGCTCTTCTGGGGTCCCTCGGCGGCTGTCTCTGCTTCCTCCCGCAGGTACTTCTCATGTTCATGGGAGCTCCCTCACATGGTGAGAAGCACCTGCAGGCGCGCTCCCGTGATACAGCCGGCGGCTATAGCCGCTCGCTGTATCACACGGCCCCGCCCCCCGGCGCTCCGCGTCAGTGGATGTGATTGACAGTAGCACGAGCCAATAGCTGCGCTGCTTTCCATCCATCCACTCCAGCCAATCAGCGGGCAGGCTGAGTGGTGAAGAAGAACAGCGGGGGCGAGCGCGGGATTTTCGAGGGGTGAGGTAAGTAAAACGGCTGGCACTGCGAGATGTTTTTTCACCTTAATGCATAGAAAACATTTACCTTTACAACCCCTTTAACGTAACTGAACCCCTTCTTTTTTATTCCTTTTGCCCCTCCTCCTTTTATCCTCCAACCACTCCATAACATCCTTGGATAAACCAGAATCAACAGCTGCCCCACTCCTACCCTCTACTTCACCCCCTTCCCCTCTACTCTCCCTTCCCTTACCTACCACTACTATGCCAGCCTCTTCACCATCCTCCCCACGCCTCTGCACCCCACGATCCTCAATAGAAACCCTGCAGCGTCGGGGGAGGGGGACTGGCACTGCACTTGATGCACCAGCCTCAGCACCTCTTGCTGCCTCTGCAATTTTGGAAGACACAGAAGGATTGGACACATTCTCGGCAACTGATACCTTACATACAGACTGGGAAGACGCGGGCACACTAGGTAAACGCACAGACTGGGTCACCACAGACTGGGAAGACACAGACACATTGGGTATTGGCACAGACTTGGAGGGACTCACAAGCCCTCCAGCTGCTGAGCTCCGAGCATCCTCCATGTCCAGGCGGAAGAACTCTCTCATGAGCTCCGGCTTGTTGTGCATTGCCTCAGGACACTGACTAAGGATGTCCCACCTCATTGCACAGATTACACCTGATGATATTACAATCCTTTTCCAAATGCCCTATACCCTGACACAGAGAGCACTTCATCACTGGACAGGAGGATGCAAGATGCCCTTTATCTCCACACTTGTTGCAGAGCTTTGGCTGGCCCGGGTAGAAGATGGTCAGCCTGTCCCTCCCCAGGAAAGCTGAGGATGGCAGATGCTGGACGACATTATCCATGACTTTAAATTTTAGCTGCACAGACCATCCCCCGTCCATATTCCCCGATCATCCAAAATCTTTCTTAGGGGGCTCAGGACATCCCCATACCTCCTCAACCATACAGATAAATCCCCTTGTGGTATGGACTCATTGTGGACAAGAATTGTCACCATTTTAATGGGGGGTTGGTGTGAAACAAGTTTGGGGATGAGCCCTTTCCAGTCTGGCAGGCCCCTACATACATGCTCATATTTCTCCCAAAATATGTCCAAAGACTCGGGACGGATAAAGGACAAATCATATTCATAGGAACCTGCCGGACTGATCAGGGAGAAGATATCTGTGGGCCTAAACCCCATCTGCAAAATCTTATCCACCACTGCCCTCCTATGCAGAGGAAGTCCTCCACCCTCCCAACGGAGCTGAACAACATTCCTCCTTTTAAACATTGAGGAAGATAAAACATTTCCATGTTCCTTCCCTGCTTGCTCCCTCCTCCCAGATCCTGTAGCAGCAACACCAGCATAAGTTTTCCTTACAGACACACCCATAGGTGTGCCCAGCCCATTGCATTAGGGTGGGCACCCCAAACCTCAAACTCACATGCCGTTCTCTGCAGTCTCAGCTGTACTGGACAGTGATGAATGTAAAGTGCTCTGCGCTAAGCGGCTTCCTGTTCATTCACAAGCTGAAGCGTATTAAACATAGTTTGCTATGCTTCAGTTCTGAATGGACACAGTGAGTGAGTATGTTCACTGTGTTCATTTAGAAGGGGAAAAGGCTGGTAAATTACATATTTACCACCCCTTCCCCCAATCTTCATTCTGAAACATTCCCTGCAGCATCTGGGAGGAGGGAAGCCAAACGCACTGTGGCACAGGTGGGGGCAACATGGGGAAGGAGGGTAGCCCAGGAATTAGGGGGAATCTGCACCACACGTTGTGATTAGTGTGTGCCCAGGCACACCTGGCACACCCCCTGTGCACGCCTATTGACACACCAATTGCAGTCTTCTCCTTAGACACAACCAAACCTGTTGACAGAGAGTCTGATTAAGCTGGGATAGCAGTCTTTGGATTAACAGAGGTGAGACCCAACCTCTCCCTCTGCTCTGAACACTCAGCTGCTTTCCTGGGTTCCAGCACAGTCTTGGCTACTGCAGACTCCTGGAGAGTTGTAGAACTACTGCACCCAGCATCTCCTCCACTATTCTCAGGAACAGCCGCTGTGTCTGGTCCAGGCAAAGTTACTGTATTGTCCATGGCGCTCCTCTCTGCAGACTCTTCCCCCAGACGCTGACAGTTACTCTCACCAATTTCATGTGAAGCTTTGTTTTCAACCCTCAGCAAGCCCATTGCCATTAAAGTTCACATCACCATTTTGCACACACATTGTACCTGCTTGCTGTGTTGTTACCTTTACAATGTCATGGCTGATGGGGAGATCAGACTTTCCCCCCAGTTGTTGCAGACTTCATGGTGGATCTTGCTCTCTTCATAGGTCTCTCTTTCACAGGGCGAGGAACGATGTCCGTCTCCTCATTGTCATCCGGGGGAATCCACACCCAAAGGGGATTCCAGGTCAGTGATGAACTCCAGCATGCCAGTTCCTCCCTTAACCTCCTGCTCAGATGTTCCATATTGCTGCTGCAGAGGGAGGGGGACAGAGACCTCCGCCATTGAGGGCTCAGCAGTCAGCAGATGCCTGAGGTGTTGCAGAGCTGGGCTCATTCTCCAGGCCCACTTTTTCACTGTCTGCTGACTGCCGGTGTTGTGCCATATAGTGTCCGGCCATCATATAGCGTCCGCCCCGTACTGCGCATGCGCAGTACGGAGCAGACGAAGCTTCGGAAAATCTCCCAAGTTGAATGGCGCCTGTGCCATGAGTGGAGGTGGTGGCCCCACCATCCAAGCGGACATAGGGTTCTGAATATTAGAGGGCCCCTCGTGGGCGAGCTTTGCTCGCCACGCTTCGGGCTCAGCCTCGCTGCGCTCGGCTCTTTTATATTCCTACTCTATGTCCACTTGGATAGTGGGGATGGAACCTGGACTCACGGCGCAGGTGAGTTCATCCTCCGCAATTTTCAGAATCTGTGTTGCTGTGTACTGCGCATGCGCAGTACGCAGCGGACACTATCGGATGGGGGACCTTATATGACAAGACACCGGTACCTGCATCTCCTCACTGATTGGGTCACTTTCCATGCAGGAAGCGGCTCCTCTTCTCATTCGACTAAACCGTTCCTCTTTTCTATATTTTTCTTTGAATATTCCGCTATTCTCCTTCAGAGAGCTCACCAGTTCCTTCTGCTTCCTCACAGCTTGTTCCAAGTCCTTCAACTCAGGCCTCAGAGTCAGTCCTCTTCGTACTGTATACTTTGGCACAATTCTGTTTTTACTTTCTAAATTCAGCCATCAAAATCAACAATTTCTTCTCTTCTTTTTCAATCCGTTTTACATTACTTACAATCCTCCATCTAAAGGCAGACGGGGAATCTTCTCTCCTTGGGCCAGGCCCAGTATCTTCCACAGGCTGGGTCCCAGTCACAGGCCTATCCAGCTAAGGAACCAACAACCTCACACCTCACTGTCAAGGTTCCCACCATCTTTGTGCTGAGTTCCTGGGTCTGTACACCCGCTGTGCCCATTATGAGGGGTTCCCACCATCTCTCTGCTGAGTTCCCGGGTCTGTACACCCGCCTGTGCCCATTATGAGGGGTTCCCACCATCCCTGTGCTGAGTTCCCGGGTCTGTACACCCGCTGTGCCCATTATGAGGGGTTCGCACCATCCCTGTGCTGAGTTCCCGGGTCTGTACACCCGCTGTGCCCATTATGAGGGGTTCCCACCATCTTTGTGCTGAGTTCCTGGGTCTGTACACCCGCTGTGCCCATTATGAGGGGTTCCCACCATCTCTCTGCTGAGTTCCCGGGTCTGTACACCCGCCTGTGCCCATTATGAGGGGTTCCCACCATCCCTGTGCTGAGTTCCCGGGTCTGTACACCCGCTGTGCCCATTATGAGGGGTTCGCACCATCCCTGTGCTGAGTTCCCGGGTCTGTACACCCGCTGTGCCCATTATGAGGGGTTCCCACCATCCCTGTGCTGAGTTCCCGGGTCTGTACACCCGCTGTGCCCATTATGAGGGGTTCGCACCATCCCTGTGCTGAGTTCCCGGGTCTGTACACCCGCTGTGCCCATTATGAGGGGTTCCCACCATCCCTGTGCTGAGTTCCCGGGTCTGTACACCCGCTGTGCCCATTATGAGGGGTTCCCACCATCCCTGTGCTGAGTTCCCAGGTCTGTACACCCGCTGTGCCCATTATGAGGGGTTCCCACCATCCCTGTGCTGAGTTCCCGGGTCTGTACACCCGCTGTGCCCATTATGAGGGGTTCCCACCATCCCTGTGCCGAGTTCCCGGGTCTGTACACCCGCTGTGCCCATTATGAGGGGTTCCCATCATCCCTGTGCTGAGTTCCCGGGTCTGTACACCTTCTGTGCCCATTATGAGGGGTTCCCACCATCCCTGTGCTGAGTTCCCGGGTCTGTACACCCGCTGTGCCCATTATGAGGGGTTCCCACCATCCCTGTGCTGAGTTCCCGGGTCTGTACACCCGCTGTGCCCATTATGAGGAGTTCTCACCATCCCTGTGCTGAGTTCCCGGGTCTGTACACCTTCTGTGGCCAACATGTGAAACATGTTGGGGGCGTGGCTTTGGGTGGGATTGAGCTATGTACTGTCATTGCAAAAAACATCTTCAGTTTGTTGCCCCCGTTATTTGGATGGTGGACTACATTGGAACAATGATGGCGGGAAATTGAAGAGGATACAGGCTGTGAGCGGTGAAAATGGGTTGTATTCCTCTAACTTTTTCCCCCATGTTTAAGGATCAGCTTACTTTGTTGCTCCCGCTGTAATTTTAGGTGTGAATGTGGAGCAGGTTCCCATATAATAGCCACTGTGTGTCAATGACTGGGGGTTCTGGTGGGATCTCCACCCGCCCAACATTTCTTGTCACTGGTGGCCTTGGAAGTAGAATGTCCGCCCTTTGCTGTCCCCCTCGGCCCCCAGTTTTCTCCTGTCCTGATCTGAGGATCTGATTGGAATGGTCGAAGGTTTCGGCCTCAATATTCCTTTCCTTTCTCGGGGGTCTAGTTAATAGTTGTGTAGAGCTTAGTTAATCATGATGAGTGTGGTTGAGCGAGATGCATGGTACGTGTGGCTTGTCATTCTTCCCCAAACAATATGTCCAGTATGAGGTCAGTAGCCGCCATCCCTCTGGTGGAATTACTATCACATGTGTATTATTAACCAAATGCCAATAGCATAATGGTAATCATCCCGGCTTTGTTGGCTTACATGCTTCTCACTGAATGAGCAGAGATAATTAGTTTGGGGGCAGCAGACGCCTAATCAGGCCCTACAACCGGTCATGCCAATTTGGCTGAATCTCCTCAACGTATTGCCAAGTGGTTGACAGAATGCGAGTCTTCTGCTGACATACACTTTCCCTCAGCGGTAAATACGCCGCGACAGATAACTCGCTGTTCCCGAACAGCATGGGGAAACATGCCGAGTGACCCAAGGTGGGATCTCTGAAGAGCATTTCCAGATGAAACCATCGAGCAGCTTTTTCATTCATTTTCTGTCTTGGTGGCCAAGCGCAGCCAGATACAAGCCATAATAAAAAAAAGACAGAGATTCAAACCCTATACAGGCAGATATAGACAACACAATGTCTTTTTTTAAGGTCCATGGGGGACCTCGAGGGAGGAAGTGGCCCATCCATAGGGAGAGTCTCAGGGAAAAAAGGTCATCTATGAGGGGAGCATGGGAGAAGGAAAGGCCACCCGTGAGTGAAGCATTGGGGGAGGTAAAGAACAACCCTTGGGGGGAGCCTTGAGGAGGAGAGGACCACCCATGAGGGGAATTTTGGGGGATGAAAGAGATACCTGTGGGGGGAGCCTCAGGGAAGAAAGGGCCACCTGTAGCAGTAGCCTTGGGGACTGGGGAGGAAAGAGCCACATTAAGGAGGGGTCTCAGGGAAATAAAGGTTGTCTATGAGGGGAGCTTCGGAGAAGGAAATGCCACCAGTGAGGGAAGCATTTGGGGAGGTATAGGGCAGCCCATGGGGGGATCTTTGGGGGGGAGATGACCATCTATGTGCAGCCCTAAGGGAGGAAAGGACCACCTGTGAGGGGAGTCTTGGGGGATGAAAGAGCTACCTGTGGCCCTTGTGGGAGGAAAGAGCCACATGTAGGGGGAGCCCTGAGGGAGGAAAAGGCCACCCATGGGGGTAGTTTCAGGGGAAGAAAGGGACACCTGTGGGGGAAGCCTTGGGGGAGGCATAGGCACATTGTGGAGGGAGTCTAAGTTGAGGAAAGGGCCACCCACAGTTGAACCTTAGGGAACAAAGGGTCAACTGTGGGAGAAGCCTTAGGAGAGGAAAAAGTGACATGTAGTTGGAGCTGTTAGGGAGGAAAGGGCCACCTATGGGAGGAGTCTCAGGGGAGGAAAAGGACATCTGCGGGGGGAGCCTTGGAGCCAGTTGTGGAGAGAGTCTCACGGAAGAAAGATCAACCCATGAGGGGAGGCTCAGAGGAGGAAAAGGACATCTGCGGGGGGGGGGGGGGGGCATGGAGCCAGTTGTGGAGGGAGTCTCAGGGAAAAAAGGTCAACCCATGAGGGGAGGCTCAGAGGAGGAAAGAGCCACCTATAGGGGTAGATTTGGGGGAGGAAAGGGCCACCCATGGGGGAAGCCTTGTGGGAGGAAAGAGCCACATGTAGGGGGAGCCTTGATTGAGGAAAGGCCATCCGTGGGGGTAGTCTGAGGGGAAGAAAGGGACACCTGTGGGGGAAGCCTTGGGGGAGGCATAGGCACGTTGTGGAGGGAGTCTCAGTTGAGGAAAGGGCCACCCATGGGGGAAACCTCAGGGAACAAAGGGTCAACTGTGGGAGAAGCCTTAGGAGAGGAAAAAGTGACATGTAGGGGGAGCTGTTAGGGAGGAAAGGGCCACCCATGGGAGGAGTCTCAGGGGACATCTGTGGGGGCCAGTTGTGGAGGGAGTCTCAGGGAAGAAAGGTCAACCCATGAGGGGAGGCTCAGAGGAGGAGAGAGCCACCTATAGGGGGAAATTTGGGGGAGGTAATGGCCACTCATTGGGGGGAGCCTTGGGGGAGAAAAGGGCCATTTGTAAAGGGAGTCTTGTGGAGAGGAAAGGGCCACCTGTTGGGGGAGCTTTGGGGGAGGAAAGGGTCACCTTAGGGGAAGTCTCAGGGAAAGAAAGGTCCACCTGTTGGGGGAGCTTATGGTGGGGAAAGGGCCACATATGGGGGGAGTGCTGGGGAAGAAAAGGGCGATCTGTAAAGGGAACCTTGGAGGGAGGAAAGGGTCACTCATAGGGCAAGCATGGACCCCGAAGTTGGGCTTCAATGTGCATTAAGGCATTTCTCTTATTGTGTCTGAAAAACCGCTCCGTCTTACAAATAATACTATTCACAATATTTGGTTCTAAAATCGTACTCTTCACCTAACCGTCACCCCTTCCCTGCTCTCTCGGATTTCACCCCGCGATTTATTACTAGTGGTCTTATCCAAGTATTTGGGGCCACTCAGAGATTACTTGGATGATTCCGCAGCTCACGAGTTGACTGCGCGGCATCATTTATTTTGGAACATTACTAATTGTGATTTTATCCTTAGAACAAATGGACTTGTAAAACGTGTCAGCTCCTTTAAAATGTCAAAGCAAATTCAAACAGTTTGCAGGTCTAACCTCTTACCTCTTCCCCTTTTCCTTCTCCTCCCAGAAATGTCTTTGAAGTCCAAGTCAGTTGGGACCTCCTGTTTATATTAAGTCTTCGGTCTCTGGTGAAAGGTGAAGCTTGGAATAAGCGCCCTCTGTGGTTGTCTATGATTGGGGTTCCTTGTTAGCTGGGAGAGGTGACATGGGGTTGTGTCAGGTGGGGGGCGGGGGTCTCAGACAACCTGTAGCTGCCCTCCTCTGTTGGGTGGCTTTCATATACTCTTATGGTTTCTGTAGACAACGAATCTCCCATAAAGAAGAACAATGCCCTAGTTCATGGTTTTTCTGTGAAGGCCGATAAAGACATTTTTTTTGGGGAGGGGGGGAGGGAAGGTTTAGAAACACCTTCATTTTTTGGGGGGTTCTGTGTAGAAGGAGGAGGAGGCATTTCCTCAGTCTCCCCTCCCCCAGTGATCAGACTGTACATTGTACCATTGTAGAAGGAGGAGGAGTCATTTCCTCAGTCTCCCCTCCCCCGATGATCAGACTGTGGGATATCTCCGATGGTTTCCATCAATAAAGGGGACTGTCCTAAGGAGTGGCTCCAACGTGAAGAACGTCCCCTCATTGCAGAGTTATGGGGGGACTCTGCCGCTCCCTGTGCCATATCCAACTTTATTCAACGATACATTTCATAAAAAGCAGCCCCTAGACTGTTCATTGAGCCAGAGAGCGTGGCTGACATGGCAGGGGTGTGCATACAGGGGTCACAAGGGTTGCTATTGAGACCTGGGCCCATGCTCCAAGGGGACTGTGCCCCGCCCCCCCGTACACCTGGATAGGAGGGTAGGTGGGCAGTGGAGGTGGCGGCATGTAGAGGAACGATCTGTCCATGCAGCCGCTGTATGCCCGCTACCCCTCCTCTCCCTCCCGCAGACATTCAGTGGCTGCAGGACGGAAATGGGGGGCATTATCTCCTCCACATAACCCTAATCCTATCCCTGTCCTGGGCCCCTGCACCCCCCTTCCCTGTCTCGAGCCCCTGCACCCCCCATCCCTGTCCCGGGCCCCTGCACCCCCCTTCCCTGTCCCGGCCCCGGCACTCCCCATCCCTGTCCCGGCCCCCGGCACCCCCTATCCCTGTCCCGGCCCCTGCACCCCCCATCCCTGTCTCGAGCCCCTGCATTCTTTCCTGCCTGTGGCCAATTATAGCTCAGGCTGTTTAGTACACGCCCCACACTATATAAGACTGCCAGCGCGGTGGCCTTGTGTAATGAGTTCTGACGTCTGCAGGGAGAGAAGGATAGGCAGAGAAAGTGTCTTCTTTTCTCAGCCATCTGCAGGAGTTAGTGGGTGTTGTGTGCCTCCAGCACAGTGTACACCTGTATCTACCCTTTATTACTGGTGTTGTCTGTTGCATATCTTGCATATTAGCCTTTAAAATTAGCACTTTTGATTTTGAACGTTGGAGTCCCATAGACTTTAATGGGGTTCTAAAGTTCATACAAATTTTTGGTCCGTTCGAAAGGTTCTGGTGCGAACCGAACCGGGGGTGGGGGTGGGGGTGTTCGGCTCATCCCTAATGGAGGTATCATTATATGGAGGGAGCATTGTATTGAGGGATCATTATTTGGAGGGATCATTATTTGGAGGGATCATATTATGGAGGGATCATTATTTGAAGGGATCATGTTATGGAGGGATCATATTATGGAGGGATCATTATATAGAGGGATCATTATATGGAGGGATTATTATTTGGAGGGGCAATATTATGGAGGATTCATTATATGGAGGGATCATTATATAGAGGGATCATTATATGGAGGGATCATTATATAGAGGGATCATTATATGGAGGGATCATTATTTGGAGGGATCATATTATGGAGGATTCATTATATGGAGGGATCATTATATAGAGGGATCATATAATGGAGGGATCATTATATGGAGGTTCTCTATGTGTGGTCAGAACATACGGCTCAGTGGAGACGGGTGAAGCACAAATTCCATTTATTTTTGGATAAGATCTGATTTGTGGAGGCCGCCGATTGGTCGGGGGGGGGGGGGGAACCTTCCCAATCCCTTGGACACCGATGTCAATTTGTTTTAGCTTTTTTTTTTTTTTTTTACAATGTTCAGAAAAACAGGAAATTGGTGGATGGGCCGCACTTTGCGTGGCTCGTACTACGGGAATGTCTGGAAGTGTTGAGCTCAGGGGAAGCCAAAGCCACATTTCTCCAGTGAGAACACAAAACAGCCACCTAAAAAACAGCTTTCCTGATCTGGAGGAACTTTTGTTTTAATTACTCTTCTTCCTCCTCCTCCTCCTCCTCTCCTCCTCCCCTCCTCCTCCTCCTCTCCTCCTCCTCCTCCTCTTCCTCCTCCTCCTCCTCCTCCTCCTCATCTAAACACATTTGCTGGATTCCTTTAGGGCACAGAGGGGAGAAAAAATGTTTTCTCCATAAACCGTTTTATTGACTTATTTAACAGACCCGACACTCTGATGGTAATAAATGAGCTTCTAGAGAATTAGGATAACGACGTTCCACAAATCCGTCACAGAGCAGATCCCTGACATGGAAAAAATCATATCCAAAAAGTTTGGAAAATGTGATACACTAGATGGCCAAAGGGTTGTGGACACCTGACAGAGCTTGTAGGACACCCCTTTACAAAACCAAGGCCATTAATATGGAGTTGCCCCCCTTCTCCCCCGGGCCATTAATATGGAGTTACCCCCCTTCTGCCCCGGCCATTAATATGGAGTTGCCCCCCTTCTGCCCCGGCCATTAATATGGAGTTACCCTCCTCCCCCTATTGGCCATTATTATGGAGTTGCCCCCCTTCTGTCCCGGCTATTAATATGGAGTTACCTCACTTCTCCTCTCGGCTTCTAATATGGAGTTATTCCCCTTCTCCCCAGGGCCATTAATATGGAGTTGCCCTCCTTCTGCCCCGACCATTAATATGGAGTTACCACCCTTCTCCCCCAGGCCATTAATATGGAGTTGCCCCCCTTCTCCCCCGGGCCATTAATATGGAGTTACCACCCTTCTCCCCCAGGCCATTAATATGGAGTTGCCCCCCTTCTCCCCCAGCCCTCCTTCTCCCCCAACCATTAATATGGAGTTGCCCCCCTTCTCCCCTGGCCATTAATATGGAGTTGCCCCCTTCTACCCTGGCCATTAATATGGAGTTGTCCTCCTTCTCCCCCGGCCATTAATATGGAGTTGCCCCCCTCCCCCTATTGGCCATTAATATGGAATTGCCCCCCTTCTCCCCTAGCCAGTAATATGGAGTTGCCCCCCTTCTACCCTGGCCATTAATATGGAGTTGTCCTCCTTCTCCCCCGACCATTAATATGGAGTTACCCCCCTTCTCCCCAGGGCCATTAATATGGAGTTGCCCTCCTTCTCCCCTGACCATTAATATGGAGTTACCACCCTTCTCCCCTGGGCCATTAATATGGAGTTGCCCTCCTTCTCCCCCAGCCATTAATATGGAGTTGCCCTCCTCCCACTTTTGGCCATTAATATGGAGTTGCCCCCCTTCTCCCCTGGCCAGTAATATGGAGTTGCCCCCCTTCTGCCCCGGCCATTAATATGGAGTTACTTCACTTCTCCCCCCGGCTTTTAATATGGAGTTACCCCCCTTCTCTCCCAGCCATTAATATGGAGTTGCCCCCCTTCTGCCCCGGCCATTAATATGGAGTTGCCCCCCTTCTCCCCTGGCCAGTAATATGGAGTTTCCCCCCTTCTGCCCCGGCCATTAATATGGAGTTGCCCCCCTTCTGCCCCGGCCATTAATATGGAGTTGCCCCCCTTCTCCCCTGGCCAGTAATATGGAGTTTCCCCCCTTCTGCCCCGGCCATTAATATGGAGTTACTTCACTTCTCCCCCCGGCTTTTAATATGGCGTTACCCCCCTTCTCTCCCAGCCATTAATATGGCTTACTCCTCTTGTCCCCCGGCCATTAATATGGAGTTACCCCCCTTCTTCCCATCTTTTAATATGGAGTTACCCCCCTTCTCCCCCGGCCATTAATACGGAGTTGCCCCCCTTCTCCCCTGGCCATTAATATGAAGTTGCCCCCCTTCTCCCACGGGCATTAATATGGATTTGCCCCCCTCCCCATATTGGCCATTAATATGGAGTCCCCCCTGCCCCCCAGTCCATTAATATGGAGTTGCCCCCCTTCTGCCCTGGCCATTAATATGGGGTCACCCCCCTTCTCCCCCAGCCATTAATATGGAGTTACCCCCTTCTCCCCCTGCCATTAATATGAAGTTGCCCCCCTCCCCCCATTTGCCATTAATATGAAGTCCCCCCAGTCTATTAATGTGGAGTTGCCCTCCTTCTCCCTCTAATAGCCATGCTCCCCTTTCCCCCCTCATGAGCTTAATATGGAGCTGCCCCCCCCCCCCTTTGCGGCTATAACATCCTCCCATCTTCTGGGAAGGCTTTCCACAAGATTTTGGAAGATGTCTGTGGGAATCTGTGCCCATTTGGAAATCAGGTACTGATGCTGGATGAGAAGGCTTGACTCACAATTCCTCCCTGTTTAGTAGGGCTGAGGTTGTGGTGGTAGGTGAGAAACGCCATGCATGGCTAGAAGGTCTTAGAAACTCCTAGTGGTTGGAGAACAATTATCACGTTATTAGTTTTTAATCTAAATCCTGGCCAATGCGTCTCAGGGAAGTGTGGATTCTTCGAGGACTTTGGTGGTGTTGGATCTGTTGGTTGTGTTGTCAGTCTGTGTTGTAATATGATATCGGTGATCAATTTCTGAAGTGTCTGAAACCCATCCTCGTCTCTTCTAGGAAGACTTTCACCAACATTTTGGAGGGTGTGCGTGGGATTTTGTGCCCATTTGTGAGGTCAGGTACTGATGTTGGATGGGAAGTCCTTGTCTCACAATCAGTAGGGTTGAGGTGAGGACACTTGTGTTCCTCCACACCAAACTTGTCTTGTCTTTGCTGGCTCCACTCTTCTGGAAAGGTTTCCCCCAAATATTGGAGTATATTTTTGGAAATCATCCAAAGGAACATTTGTGAGGTCTGGTACTGATGTTGGATGAAAAGATCTGACCTGCCATTGGCATTCCAGTTTATCCCACAAGTGTTGAAGGGTTGAGGTCAGGGTTCTGTGCAGGACACTCGAGTTCCTCCACACCAGACTGGTCACACCATGTCTTCATGGAGTTGGCTTTGTACACAGGGAACGTGGTGGAACGGAAAGGGAACTTCCCGGAATTGTTCCCACAAGGCTGGAAGAGCACAATTGTCTACAATGTCTTTAAATGATGTATTATTAGCAGTCCCTTACTGTAAAACCAATAAACACTTAAACCAATAGATTTTTTAATGGAATCCATAACTATCTATAGCAGACCATGCAACTGCTATTGGACCCACAACTCTATCAATAGAAGACCATGAGACTGCTATTGGACCCATAACTATATCCATAGAAGACCATGAGACTACTATTGGACCCATAACTCTAGCCATAGAAGACCATGCAATTGCTATGGGACCCTTAATTCTATCCATAGCAGACCATGCAACAGCTATCTGGCCCATAAATCTATCCACATGAGACCATTAGACTGTTATGGAGTCCATAACTCTACCCATAGCAGACCATGCAACTGTTAGGGAGCCCATATCTCTACCCATAGCAGACCATGAGACTGTTATGGGGCCCATGACTCTACCCATAGCAGACCATGCAACTGTAATTCAGCCCATAACTCTACCCATAGCAGACCATGCAACTGTTAGGGAGCCCATAACTGTACCCATAGCAGACCATGAGACTGTTATGGGGCCCATGACTCTATCCATAGCAGACCATGCAACTGTTAGGGAGCCCATATCTCTACCCATAGCAGACCATGAGACTGTTATGGGGCCCATGACTCTACCCATAGCAGACCATGCAACTGTAATTCAGCCCATAACTCTACCCATAGCAGACCATGCAACTGTTAGGGAGCCCATAACTGTACCCATAGCAGACCATGAGACTGTTATGGGGCCCATGACTCTATCCATAGCAGACCATGCAACTGTTATGGGGCCCATAACTCTACCCATAGCAGATCATGCAACTGTAATTCAGCCCATAATTTTACCCATAGCAGACCATGAGACTGTTATGGGGCCCATGAATCTACCCATAGTAGACCATGTAACTGTTAAGGAGCTCATAACTCTATTCATAGCAGATCATGAGACTGTTATGGGGTCCATGACTCTACCCATAGCAGACCATGAGACTGTTATGGGGCCCATGACTCTACCCATAGTAGACCATGAGACTGTTATGGGGCCCATGACTCTATCCATAGCAGACCATGAGACTGTTATGGGGTCCATGACTCTACCCATAGCAGACCATGAGCCTGTTATGGGGCCCATGACTCTATCCATAGCAGACCATGAGACTGTTATGGGGCCCATGACTCTATCCATAGCAGACCATGAGACTGTTATGGGGTCCATGACTCTACCCATAGCAGACCATGAGCCTGTTATGGGGCCCATGACTCTATCCATAGCAGACCATGAGCCTGTTATGGGGCCCATGACTCTATCCATAGCAGACCATGAGACTGTTATGGGGCCCATGACTCTATCCATAGCAGACCATGAGACTGTTATGGGGTCCATGACTCTACCCATAGCAGACCATGAGACTGTTATGGGGCCCATGACTCTACCCATAGTAGACCATGAGACTGTTATGGGGCCCATGACTCTATCCATAGCAGACCATGAGACTGTTATGGGGTCCATGACTCTACCCATAGCAGACCATGAGCCTGTTATGGGGCCCATGACTCTATCCATAGCAGACCATGAGACTGTTATGGGGCCCATGACTCTATCCATAGCAGACCATGAGACTGTTATGGGGCCCATGACTCTATCCATAGCAGACCATGAGACTGTTATGGGGTCCATGACTCTACCCATAGCAGACCATGAGACTGTTATGGGGCCCATGACTCTACCCATAGTAGACCATGAGACTGTTATGGGGCCCATGACTCTATCCATAGCAGACCATGAGACTGTTATGGGGTCCATGACTCTACCCATAGCAGACCATGAGCCTGTTATGGGGCCCATGACTCTATCCATAGCAGACCATGAGACTGTTATGGGGCCCATGACTCTATCCATAGCAGACCATGAGACTGTTATGGGGCCCATAACTCTACCCATAGCAGACCATGCAACTGTAATTCAGTACATAACTCTACCCATAGCAGACCATGCAACTGTTAGGGAGCCCATAACTCTACCCATAGCAGACCATGCAACTGTTATGGGGCCCATGACTCTATCCATAGCAGACCATGCAACTGTTATGGGGCCCATATCTCTACCCATAGCAGACCATGAGACTGTTATGGGGCCCATGACTCTATCCATAGCAGACCATGTGACTGTTAAGGATAATTTATACAACTAGTAATAGCATTGGGCCAATACAATACAATAAAAGGAATGTATAGATATTTTGGGAGGCTCCATAGAATTGTCATGAAGGCCGTTTGTTTTATGAGGGAATGCCATTGACATGCAGATAAAAGAGAACGGCGGTTACTGAAATCGTTTTGTTACGAGACCCCCATCACGTGTAGTTATGGCTCCAATAACGATAAATCCGATTATGTAATATAAAGTGAGACCCTTGATGATCAAGGACCCCCCCAAAGGGGCGGGGCGGGGCATGGCGCCCTCCAATGAAGACATGTTTGGGTGATATAGTCGGGGTAGTTGGGCAGTGGGGGAGGTGGGGCATTTGCAGCTCCTGATTTGGGTATTTGGAACATTACGCAGTAAGTAAAAAACATATTTTCCACATGACACAAACTAATTATCTTCTGCCAACTGCAAGTAGTTCATTTTTGAAGTTTATTTTTGTCAAATAAACAGTGGAACAATCCGGAGCGCAGAACAACATTCTGTAAACAGCAGTCGGCGCGCTCCGCGGACTCGGCTGCTAATTAATAATGGAAAAAAACAAAACATCTTGCAAAGCCTTTCGATTGCCACAAGTCAGATTTTGCAAATATAAGCGAAGTGTAAGAGAGGACGGCATCGCGTAAAGGGCGGAGAACATCCATCCAAACGTAACAACATTTCATCTCATCCAATCACATCTTCAATCCAAATATAATGGAGATGAGGTTCTCTTCAGGAGGAATGACAGAGATCTCCTCTTTATTTCATTTAAGTGATATTAATGGCAAGTTTTTTCTTAAAGTAGAACTCCACCCTAACACTAAAATCCCAGGATCTACAGATATGCTCCAGTGGCGGCTAGTGGTTGTTTTTGGAGGGGGGAGGGGCAGCAAATAACCCCCAACAGGCTGCCGGTGGAGTGGCACTAACATAACTGCCCCACCCCATGGCTCAGCTCGGCACTAACCCCCCCCCCAGCTGCCCCCCACTACCACCCGCTACGGGTGGTGAGAGCAGTGGTCGAAGCTGATGCGGCCATCTTCCAGCCCTGTCCTTAAGCATGGCAGGCTCGGGGGAAAGGTGCTCGGTGTCCTCTCCTGGAGCAGCTTCTGTGCTGCGCCTCCTCTCTACTCCTCCCGCCTCTAGACATCCAATAGAATTGCCTGATGTTTTGGCCAATCCGGAAATGGGTTTCATACCTGCTTCCCAATTGGCCGGGAGGAAGATCAGTGTTGCACCAGTGAATATTCATTCACTGTTGCAACACATCTGGGGGGCTCCGTGGCATCCTCTCTGCCTATTTTTAATATTCTGGCTCTAATCAGGTATTTAACCACTTGCTTACTGGGCACTTAAACCCCCCTCAGTCCCAGACCAATTTTCAGCTTTCAGCGCTGATGCACTTTGAATGACAATTACGCGGGCATACAACACTGTACCCAAATGACATTTTTATCATTTTTTTCCCACAAATAGAGCTTTCTTTTGGTGGTATTTAGTTACAGCTCGGAGTTTTATTTTTTGCTAAACAAACAAAAAAAGATGCAAAAAAAAAAAAAAAATCATGTTTTAATAGTTTGTTATAAAATTTTGCAAACAGGTCATTTTTCTCCTTCATTGAAGTGCGCTGATTAGGCGGCACTGATAGGCTGCATTGGTGGCACTGATAGGCTGCACTGGTGGGCACTGATAGGCATAGTTAAGGCGGCACTAATAGGCACAGATAAGGCGGCACCGATGGGCACAGATAAGGCGGCACTGATGGGCAAAGATGGGCACAGATAAGATGGCACGGATGGGTGGCACGGATAAGTGGCACGGATGGGTGGCATGGATGGGCACTGATAGGTACCACTGATAGATGGGACTGATGGGCACTGATATGTGGAACTGATAGGTGGCTCTGATAGGTGGCACTGCTGGGCACTGATGGGCGGCACTGCTGGGCACTGATGGGCAGCACTGCTGGGCACTGATGGGCGGCACTGGGGTGCAGCACCTTTGAGGCAGATTGTGGGCACTGTGGGTGGCACTGTGGGTGGCACTGTGGGCACTATGGGCACTGCTGGGTGGCACTGACGGGGGCACTTACTTTTATTCAGGGTGGCACTGCAGGGGGCAGGTGGGCACTGGCAGGGGGCAGGTGGTCGCTTGTATTGCTGGCCGTGATCGGGACTGATGTCCTGATCACGGCCGGCGGTGATCGGCTTTTTTTTTTTCTCAGCGCGAGGAGGAATAATAGCCGATTACCGGCTCCGTTATATCACATGATCAGCTGTCATTGGCTGACAGCTGATCACGTGATAAGGGGCCGGGATCGACCACTTGCAAGGATCGGTGATCAGGCAAGTCTCATGGACTCGCCGATCACAGAGCGTGCCGCGCGCGCCCCTCAGGGGGCGCGCAGGCCGCTCGTGCACGGGACGACGTCAATAGACGTAGTCCCGGAAAAGTAGGTCCGCGCTAATGCCGTCATTTGGCAATAGCGCGGATCCCAAGTGGTTAAAGAAAACCGCGCCTCTGTAATTCAGGTGCCTGATGCCCTGAAAGGAGCCGGACACATGAATAGGGGGCAGCGGCCATGGATATATTCATGCCATTGCATTTAGGGGGTGGCGAGGAGAGAGGGGGTGGCGCCGGGACGCCCCTAATGGGCGGGTCACCTCTGGCATGATCTAACACTAATTTATCAAGCTCTGTAAAGAAGAAATTGATATACGTCCCTTTTCTGAAGCCCCTCCCACACTGAGCTGTCAGCGGTGGCTTCGCTGTGGAGGCGGGAGCAGGAGAGGCAGCCGACAATGGAAGCCCCATAGGAAGTCTATGGGTGACCCCACTCCCCATTCATTTCCCAGCTGTTGTCGGCCGTGTCCTCTGCAGAGCTTCCGCCGCTGGAGGCGCGGACCGGATCGACTTAAAAGAAAAGTATGTATAGCGATTTCTTCTTTACAGGGTTATATAAGATAGTGTTAGATCATGCCAGTGACGGCCCATCCATTAGGGGCACCCGGGCGCCACCCCCTCTCTCCTCGCCACTCCCCTATATGCAATGGTTAGATCTATGCATAGTATGAATCTATCCATGGCTGCCGCCCCCTATTCATATTTCCGGCCCCTTTCAGGGCACCGGGTGCCTGAATTACAGCAGCAGGGTTTTTTTTTGAAGCACCTGATTAGAGTCATAGGCTCTAATAGGCTTCAGGATAGTGTGGGCAACTACTCTGGGTGTCCATTCAGCCCCGCCCCCTATCTCTTCTCATTGGCTCACTGGTTGTAATTGACAGCCAATGGCCCCTGCTGTTGTCTCAGCCAAAAAGGAGGGAGAGTCCCCGGAGAGCCGTGTCTCTCTTACACATCGCCGAATCGTGATGGGGCTCAGGTAAGTATTGGGGGGGGAGGGGCTGCACACAGAAGGTTTTTTTCCCTTTATACATAGAATACATGAAGGTAAAAAAACTTTGAGCCTTTAGAATCACTTTGAAGTGATATTAAACCTTTGTTAAATAGTAAACCAGAAAATAAACATGTTATACTCACCTGCTCTGTGTAATAGTTTAGCCCCGATCCTTCTCTTCTGGGGTCCCCCTCCTGGCTCCTCCTCTTTTGCAAACGCCTGCACCTCCCATGGGGGCACTCATGGGGTCTCACCCCACTGACACAGACAGGAAGGGCTCGGCCCCGCCCCCCGCTCCCTTGTCACAGAATTTGATTGTCAGCAGCGGGAGCCAATGGGAGCACAGGATCTGGTAGAGGAGTTCTGTCCTCCTCTCTGCTGCTGAGACAAGGTGGGGGGGGGGACGACGAAGGGGGTGCTGCGGGCGGCATGGCCTGGAGGGCCAGATTCAGCCCCCGCGCCTCTTGTTTGACACGTGTGCTATAGAAGGATACGCTTTGTTCATTTTTTTGGGATTTGAGAGGTTTACAAGCACTTTATGAATGGATTATGTGATGATAAAAGGTGGAGATTTCCTGAACATTGTCCCTGCTGCTGAATATTGTGACTTTTCTGGGATTTCTTCCTGGAGATGTTTCAACAGTGGCGGCTCGTCCATAAGGGGCACACAGGCGCCGCCCCCCTAAAACATGCGCCCAGCCCCCAATCGGCTCGCAAGGCGCCGGACGCATGAATTTCAATGGGGTTTTTTTTAAAGCACATTAATAGAGTCAGAGGCTCTAATTGGCTTCAAAAAAGGGTAGGCCAGGGGCGCGGTGGGCTCGGGGCATGGTGGGCTCGGGGCGCGGTGGGCTCTGGGCGCGGTGGGCCCTGGGCGCGGTGGGCTCGAGGCGCGGTGGGTTCGGGGCGCGGTGGGCCCTGGGCGCGGTGGGCTCGAGGCACGGTGGGCTCGGGGCATGGTGGGCTCGTGGCACGGTGGGCCCTGGGCGCGGTGGGCCCGGGGTGCGGTGGGCTCGAGGCGCGGTGGGTTCGGGGCGTGGTGGGCACTGTGGGCCCGGGGTGCAGTGGGCTCGGGGCGCGGTGGGCCCGGGGTGCGGTGGGCTCGGGGCGCAGTGGGCTTGGTGGGCCCGTGGTGTGGTGGGTCTGGGGTATGGCGGGCTCGGGCGTGGTGGGCTCGGGGCGCGGTGGGCTGGGGGCGCAGAGCACTGCAGCCTGAGCCCACCCTGTTGTGTGACAATAGCAAATTAAAGAGTAAGTAAATTCAAATATAAAAAATTTTTCAAAAATACACCCTTCAAGGCAAAGGCATAATGAGCTAGTATGCATAGCATACTAGCTCATTATGAATTACTTACCTGAGATCGAAAGCCCCTGCAGCGGTGCTTGGCCACCTCCTCCGTCTCCGCCATGAAGTCACTCCGGGTATCGCGGCTCCGGTGCTGTGACTGGCCGGAGCCGCGATGATGTCACTCTGACGCATGCGTGCAGGAGCTGCCATTGACGTCATGTTCGGCTTCACTTGTGGCGCACTCAGTGCGCATGCGCCGTAGACATCGGTGCCTGGTTTTTGGAAAATATCTCTTTAACCGTGTAGGTTATGGACATATTTCTTGGAACTAGAGGTAAGCCTTAATCTAGGCCTTAATCTAGGCTTACCTGTAGGTCAAAGTGGTCTGTAAGGGTTTACATCCACTTTAATACTCGCTATTGTCTTCCTGATTCTCCTCTCGGCCAATCGGGAAGCAGATCCTGAGACCCGATTGGCCAGGGAGCCTCAGGACTTGGCTCACAAATCCCATCCGTCTTTCGCACGGGGGGGAGGTGATTTCCACATTCCCATCCATCTTCCATGTGGGGGGTAGTGGGGAATATCACCATCTTCCCGCCCATCCCCCACTGGGGGGGGTGATGAAGTCAGTTTGCCACCCCCCCCCCCAATATTAAGCTGCGTATAAATTCCGGATATAATTGGTCAGGTGTGAGTACACCAGCTACCTGGAGGGGGCACACTATCTAATCGATCTAATCGATCTAACAATAGCAGAACACAACCTGCGCCATCGGAAGGGACGGGGGAGGGGTGGGCTCTTTCGGAAAGGTGTCGTTGGCCGACTGATAGGACTTTTCAGATTCTGTTTTATAGAAGATTTCCGCAGTCTCCAGTTTTCAGTGTCCTTGGCTAGAATCACACATGACAAAAGGGGGCGCCACACGGGTGAGGTGGGGGGGTGGGGGGCACCACTCATGTGAAAAGCTAAAAGCAGCGGCGGTTATTTCAGGGAGAGGGAGACGGAGAGTAGAAGGTTTATCTTGGGATTATTCCGTAATAACGTCTCATTGCCTGAATTAAAGCCGGCCATCACGGGATAATTAATTCATACGTCCAAAGACGACTCCGCTCGAACATTTTGTTCAGAATGGCTATTTATCGCTATAAAAGCACAAGAAGGCTGCCAGCCAATCAGAGGGGTCGGGCCGGCTGAACGCTGCGAGCCATGCTGGCCGGGGGACGAAGGCTGTATCGCTCGGGAAGAATCACGTCCTAACCTTCTTAAAGGGTCAGCCCACCCGAGATGGGGGACTTTATTTCCCGGGCGCTTTTATTTTCATCGCGTTCCATGAGAAAGTCGCACCCGAGGACCTCTGAGGGAGACGATTGGCTTGATTTACTAAAGGCAAATAGTCTGTGCAGCTGCTCTAAATCTGAGGGGAAGATCTGAAAGGAGGGGAAGCTCTGCTGATTTCTATCATCCAATCATGTGCAAGCTGTTTTTTTAGTTTTTTTTTCCTGGCACGCTCCCCTCAGATCTACAGCGACTGCACTTGCCGTGCCCAGAATATTTCCCTTTAGTAAATTTCCCCATTGTGTCCCCAGACCTCCCTATAGATAGTCTATAAACAAAAACAAGTCTAAAGCCTCGTACACACGATCCGACTGTTGGCCAACAAAAACGTGGAATTTTTTCCAAAGGGCGTTGGCCCAAACTTGTCTTGCATACACATGGCCACACAATTGTTGGCCAACAAAGACGAACGTGCTGACGTACTATGTGTTTTTTCAGCTCTTTAGCGCCACCCTTTGGGCTCCTTCTGCTAATTTTGTGTTAGTAGAAGTTTGGCGAGTGTTGATTAGCGCTTTTCTTTTTGCGTTTTTCATTTTTCACGCTTTTCAGTTTGAACGGCCATTCGTCAATCAGCCATGTTGTGGAATCGGAGGAGATAACGTGTTATTTATTATTGGCCTTGGAGTTATTGCTTTGACATTATTTTTTTGGTTGAATAATAATGATTTGATTTATTATATTTTCTATATTTTTGGATGCATAGAATGCACTTTTTTGGTGAAGTTCTATTGGCAGATATCATGTCAAATTTTATTTGTTTTTTTGTTTTTTTTATCTTTTATATATTTCAAGAAACACCAAAACACAAAACACACATCTTCTCTAGGTATTTCAAAGTAAGAAAATAATAACAATTCAAATATAATTGTTTTCTTTTTTTAATGCACAATAAAAAGATTAGTGTAGAATAATACTCGGCTGTGTGTTTTACTTCAAATTACAGTTTGGAAATATTTTATAAAATAGAAAAAATATATATAAACTGCGTTCAGGAAAGAATTACATGTGGAAATTACAAAAATAAAAATACAAATAAATAAAAAATGAATACAAACTATAGGCAGCAGCTCTAAGTGAGATACAAGCACTGAATTAAATGGAAAATATGGAAAGCTGCGCCAATAACAATATATAATAAAACTAACTATATAAAACGAAAAATATATATAGAGGGTATATGACTCTCATACAAAATCAATGCCTAAAGAGCAATCACCCAATTGTGCATATAGCAAACACAAAAAATATATTATGTGGAGAACATGTAGTCCATATGAAATATAAAACTACATATAAAAAAGTAAAAGTAAAGAGATTTTTTTATAGTCCAATAAGGTGTTCCAATGTGAAGACGGTTAACATGTCACCACCGTGAATCCACACAAATCTGAAGATCTGTGCCCGTCACCAGATAAGTGATGCGCTTACCAGAAATATGGACAATAACAGCCTTATTGACACTAGTCCACAGCAGGGTAATGAAACATCACATCCCAATTCTGGCATCCACAATGGCCCTTAACATGGGTATATGGCGATACCGCAGCCTTTAGAGCTCCAATGATCAATGGTCACATATGTCTTCGGTAACACCATTAAGGAAAAAGAGATGCCTCCATAGCGTAAAAACGTTTGGGTATTTTATTAAAATAAAAGAATCACACTTACATGAAACAATTTTAGATCAGCATTGAAAGCGGAACTGAAAAACGCCGGCCGGCATTCAAACAAAGCGTCCCGTCCTCCCCTCGTAGAGCGTGGTGGCGTCACTGCGTACCTTCCCAGACGCGTTTCGTCATAGATGACGTGTGATTCTTTTATTTTAATAAAATACCCAAACGTTTTTACGCTATGGAGGCATCTCTTTTTCCTTAATGGTGTTACCGGAGACATATGTGACCATTGATCATTGGAGCTCTAAAGGCTGCGGTATCGCCATATACCCATGTTAAGGGCCATTGTGCATTTGCTATATGCACAATTGGGTGATTGCTCTTTAGGCATTGATTTTGTATGAGAGTCATATACCCTCTATATATATTTTTCGTTTTATATAGTTAGTTTTATTATATATTGTTACTGGCGCAGCTTTCCATATTTTCCATTTTATAAAATACATTGTAACATTAACAAGGGACACAACATAGTTGTATCTTTTATCTTAAAAACTCCAGGATAATGGTGTTGTGGTAACTTGGCCAAATAAAAATAAAATTAAAAAAAAACATAATAATATTATTCTTGATATCACTAGAAAAAAAAAAGCCTTTGAAAATCAGTTTGCAATAATCCATCAGTATCACCAGCAAAGCAGCTTCATTATTATCCCATTATAGAAGAGAATTGTGCGCTGCGTTTTCGGAATTTCATAATTTGCCGCGTCACGAATGTTAATTCTCCATTACGAAGGCTCGTTTACAAGACCGACCGCTTCCGGCTCGTCCTGGCTTATGAGCATGCGCGTTCGTGCTTCGGACTTTTGTCTGACGGACTTGTGTACACAAGCTCGGAAAATCAGACAACAGACATTTGTCCTCGTAAAGTTTATAAGCCTGCCACCCAACATTTGTCCGCGGAAAATCCGACAACAGACATTTGTCCGCGGAATATTTATAAGCCTGCCACCCAACATTTGTCCGCGGAAAATCTGACAACAATTGTCCGATGGAGCGCACACGCAGTCGGATTTTCCGCCAACAGCCTGTCATCGCACAATTCCTGTCGGAAGGTCCGATCGGTCGTGTGTACGAGGCTTTAGACGGCACGTTCTCCGCGGTTGTGGGTCAGCTCTTCCATAAGCCTTTGTTTGATCCACCATGCTGAGCCAGACCGTGATGGTGGTGTCTATGGAAGTGTCCACCATTAAGCTGGATTGGTTGTACTGTATATGAAAAATATGGAGGATGTTTCAGGATATTCTGTTTGGTTTGAGGAACAATGAAGAAAGTTTTTCCATGGGTGAGTTTTGGTGTAGATTCTTCTCCAATAGGAGAGACTCATAGGGTAGGTCTATCACTGGAGATCGGTAAAAGGAAGCATTTACCGTCCATCCAATGCCTAAACACCACCAAATCCATCACAATTTCTTTCTTTTTATTTTCTACTCAACACAGCTGGTCAAAGATGCAAAATTCAACCCAAATCTCCTGACTTTCCACACATTTTGGCAAATGAATGCTTCAAATTTTCAATCATTTTCATCCATGTGGTCATTCAATATTGTGTTGCGTTTATTACAAATCTGGTCGGGTAAATTCTGACACGTGACATTTTTCATGTTATTTTGGAAAAATATTTGGCTTCAAGAAACGTTATTAGCTGAGAGTATAAGGGTTACAATTTAGGATCCAATCAAGTGGACCCGTCATTAAAATTCACACTAAACATGGAAGTTCCGGTTACTGTAATGAAACAGTCCTAATGAGTCATGAAGGTTCTCATGGACTTGTGCTCCAGGACAACCCCCAGCCCCCGCTCCTCCGCAGGCACGTGGTTATTTCAGGGAGAAGGAGACACCGTGCCCAGACTATTTACCTTTAGTAAATCTCCCCATTGTGTCCCCAGACCTCCCAATTAATAGTCTATAGAGAAAAACAACACGAAACAATGTAACAACACCTTTCTATATATAGTCTATAGAGAAAAACAACATGAAACAATGTAACAACACCTTTCTATATATAGTCTATAGACAGAAACAGCATGAAACAATGTAACAACACCTTTCTATATATAGTCTATAGACACAAACAACATGAAACAAAGTAACAACACCTTTCTATATATAGTCTATAGACAGAAACAGCATGAAACAATGTAACAACACCTTTCTATATATAGTCTATAGACAAAAACAACATGAAACAATGTAACAACACCTTTCTATATATAGTCTATAGACACAAACAACATGAAACAATGTAACAACACCTTTCTATATATAGTCTATAGACACAAACAACATGAAACAATGTAACAACACCTTTCTATATATAGTCTATAGACAAAAACAACATGAAACAAAGTAACAACACCTTTCTATATGTAGTCTATAGACAAAAACAACATGAAACAAAGTAACAACACCTTTCTATATATAGTCTATAGACACAAACAACATGAAACAATGTAACAACACCTTTCTATATATAGTCTATAGACAAAAACAACATGAAACAATGTAACAACACCTTTATATATATAGTCTATAGACAAAAACAACATGAAACAATGTAACAACACCTTTCTATACATAGTCTATAGACAGAAACAGCATGAAACAATGTAACAACACCTTTCTATATATAGTCTATAGACAAAAACAACATGAAACAATGTAACAGCACCTTTCTATACATAGTCTATAGACAGAAACAGCATGAAACAATGTAACAACACCTTTCTATATATAGTCTATAGACAAAAACAACATGAAACAATGTAACAGCACCTTTATATATATAGTCTATAGACAAAAACAACATGAAACAATGTAACAGCACCTTTATATATATAGTCTATAGACAAAAACAACATGAAACAATGTAACAGCACCTTTATATATATAGTCTATAGACAAAAACAACATGAAACAAAGTAACAACACCTTTCTATACATAGTCTATAGACAGAAACAGCATGAAACAATGTAACAACACCTTTCTATATATAGTCTATAGACAAAAACAACATGAAACAAAGTAATAACACCTTTCTATATATAGTCTATAGACACAAACAACATGAAACAATGTAACAACACCTTTCTATTTATAGTCTATAGACAAAAAGAACCTGAAACAAAGTAGGAACCCCAATTCCAAAAAATAAATAAAAAATAAGTCGGTTGTTTTGTAAAATCTACATAAAAACAGAATGTAATGATTTGCAAATCTCATCTCATCATCTCATTTGCAAATCCAGTTTTTATTCACCATGGAAAATATAAAATACATCAAATGTTTAAACTGAGAAAATTGAGCATTTTAAGAAAGTAAATTGGTGACAACAAAAGTTGGGACAGGGCAACAAAAATCTGGCATAGTAATATTGGGCTTCTAACCAGGAAGAGCTGGTTTAAAAAGAGCATCTTAGAGAGTCATAGGGATTGATTTACTAAAGGCAAATAGGCTGTGCACTTTGCAAAGCTCCAGAGCTTGGTAAATGAGCAGAAGTTCTGCTGAGCTCCATCGTCCAATCATGTGCAGGAAAAATTGCATTTTTGTTTTCCTTGCACCTGATTGGCTATTCTTTGAAAAGTGAAGCTTTACCTCAGTTTCCTTTAGTAAATCAATCCCAATTGTTTCTTTTTTTTATTTACTTACTTTTTATTTCCACTTCAAACACAAATACAAAAAGAACAGAAAAATCTAGTCAGGCATTTGATCTCCTACAGAAGGAAATAAATGGAACAATTCAAACAAACAACAAATATGTTATTTAAATATTAATATCTCTGCTTATAGAGCAATTTTTTTCAATTTTTTACCAAAACAACAAAAGCAAAAACAAAAGGAAGAAGGGAAAAGAATAGAGAAGGAGGAATAGAGGACAAAAAAAAACATTCTTTTGTCTATAGACTATATATACTGTAGAAAGGTCTGGGGACGCAATGGTCGAGATTTACTAAATCTGGAGAGTGCTAAATCTGGTGCAGCTCTGCATGGCAGCCAATCAACTTCTCACTTCAGCTTCTTCAATTAAGCTCTGACAAAAACTAAAAAAACTGGAAATGTTCACTTTCTGGTTTTAGTAAACCAACTCCAATGTTTTTATCTGGTGTTCTTACATTGTTTCTTGTTGTGTTTGTCTATAGACTCTATATAGAAAGGCATTGTTACATTGTTTCATGTTGTTTTTGTCTATTGACTATATTTAGTAATATGTTGTTACATTATTTAGTGTTGTTTTTGTCTATTGATTTATATATATATATATAGTAATATGCTGTTACATTGTTTCATGTTGTTTTTGTTTATAACCTATATATATGGAAAGGTGTTGTTACATCGTTTCATGTCTATATGTCTTGCTTTTTGTCTATAGACTATATATAGAAAGGTCTGGGGACACAATGGTGGAGATTTAAACGGGAGCATGCTAAATCCGGTGCAGCTCTGCATGGCAGCCAATCAGCTTCTAACTTCAGCTTCTTCAATGCAGCTTTGACAATAAAACGTGGAAGCTGATTGGTTTCTATGCAGAGCGGCGCCCAAATTTGCACTTTCCGATTTTAGTAAATCAACTCCAATGTTTTTATCCGGTGTTCTTACATTGTTTTACATTGTGTTTGTCTGTCGACTGTCTGTAGAAAGGTGTTGTTACATTGTTTCATGTTGTTTTTGTTTATCGACTATATATATATAAAGGTCTGGGGACACAATGGGGGGATTTAGTAAAACTGGAGAGTGCAAAATCTGGTGCAGCTGTGCATGAGAGCCAATCAGCTTCTAACTTCAGATTGTTCAATGAAGCTTTCACAATAAATCCTGGATTCTGATTGGTTTCTGTGCAGAGCTGCACCAGATTTTGCACCCTCCTCTTTTAGTAAATAAACCCCAAAGTTTGTATCGGGGTTTGTTGCATTGTTTCATGTTGTTTTTGTCTGAAGATTGTATATAGAAAGGGGTTGTTACATTGTTTCATGTTGTTTTTTTTCTATAGATTGTATATAGAAAGGGGTTGTTACATTGTTTCATGTTGTTTTTTGTCTATAGACTATATATAGAAAGGCCAGGGGACACAATGTTTGTATTTGGGGTTGTTACATTGTATCATGTTATTCTTTTTCACACCTTATCCAGTTCTCTTCGATCTCAATCCAATGCAGAAGTTTCTCCCAAATCTTTCGCTCTTCCCGTCAAGTCAATTTCAGTATTTGGATGTGAAGCGAGTGTGCGGATCTGCGAGGAGTTCACCTCGGGTGACCCCGCCGTCAGTCATCAGCGCAACTTCTAATTCACAAAATCATTTCTCCCTTTCCTTCTATTGGAGATATTTTTTACACTTTTCTGTCCCCCTTCGTCCACACTCACCCGCCCCCCGCCCCCCCGAGGACGCGGGTCATCGGGGGTCATCGTACATGGAATACGGGGCCGGAAAATTTTGTGAATCTGTAAACAGACTGAAGATTCTCTTCCAGCTGACGAGCTCAGCGCTGGATGGGGCGGAATACAGAAAGCTGGGAAACGTCAGGAGGAAATAGAGGGAATGGAGAGACATGGAGGAGAAGAGATGGGGGAGGAGAACGGGGGGGGGGGGGCAGGAGGGGGTTAAATGTGTTCCCCACCGAGATATTCATCCATGGGGTGGAAAATGTCCATCAGAAGACAAAGATGGATAGATGGATGGATAGATAGATAGATAGATAGATAGATAGATAGATAGATAGATAGATAGATAGATAGATAGATAGATACATAGATGATCTAACTGATCTACACATTTTTTTGCCCATACAGGACACAATCCTGCCCCCCTCCCCCACCCTTTGTCACCCTGATCCGAGCATAATTACTGAACTTTGGGGGTGATTTACTGAAGGTAAATAGTCTGCAGGGGCGGACTGACCATTCAGCCACTTGGGCACTGCCCCAGGGCCCTGGACCACTAGGGGGCCCCATCAGGGTTGCCAGCCTCAGTAAACCAGGGACAGTATGTAAAAATCCTCTCTAGTACCTTCTCAGCCAATAGAAACATGTCTGTGCATACTATGTGTACATGTATGTGTATACTGTGTGATTGTGTACTGTGTGTGTGTGTTTTTGTATACTGTGTGGCCCCATAATCTCTGATTGCCTGGGGGCCCCATAATCTCTTATTGCCCGGGGGCCCCATGAGTTGTCAGTCCGCCCCTGATAGTCTGCTTACATTGCAAGGGAATTTTCCCACAATGTAGTGAATGAGGTGAAGCTCTGCTGACTCACATCCTCCAATCACGTGTCAACAGAAATATTATCCTTTTTATTATCCTTGCATGTGATTGGGCATCATCTTTGCACCGGGAATTATCTCCCCATTCACTAAACTGAGAATGATTTGCTTTTTATTTTTCTTGGAAATATTTATTTCTCTAATAAAAATTAAATGATAAAAAAAAAAATAATATGCAGTGTTCTGGAATGTATTTATTTTTTTCCAAAATAACTGAAATAACTGTTCTGTTTTATGTGACACCATTGAAGGATTTTATACACATGATTACGGAGGTATCAGATGAATATTACAATTGTACTTGTATGGTAACAAGGGGCGTAACATAGGCAGGCTAATTCTAATTAGAATAAACAACAAAATAGTGTAGCGCTCATTTAAATAATGGTATCTTCACAGAAGAAAATAAACAAAATTAAGCAATCGTAAGTGCTAAAAAAAGTAAATTAAATCCTCTAGAGTGTGATTAATACACGCAAACTTAAAAACACGTGCAATACAATGTCCAGGTGGGGACAATCATAGATAGAAAACGGAGAATAGAGTCCTCTATAGTGTAACTAATACACGTGAAATAAAATAAAGGACATTCTTCAAACGAAGTAGACGTTTCACTGATCAGATGTAGTAGGGTGTATCAGCTTGTCTGGAGTGGTCTAGAAAGTAGATGGAATACTCTTACCAGATGAGGTGGACTCCCCAGTCTTACGACAGTAGAGTCAGGCACGCTTGGGGTCTACACGTGAGACCAGATGGTAGATGGGAAGTGGTCGAAGCGGCTTCACAGGAGACTCCAAATGATGGAATAGCCGTGGCGGGCGACTTTCAGGAGGTCCCTCAGGAAGTCCGGATCAGGCGTGGCCCATTTGGATTGCGGACCCCAAAAATGGAGGGGGTTTGACAAGGATGGAAATGAAGAAAAAAGAAAGCTCCGAATGGTGCAGGTCAAAAAAATTCTAATTAGGACTAGAAAAAATGGAAACGTAATGAAAACATTATTAGTGGCGAGTGCAATACATACAAAATAGAATACAATTATATACAGAACTTACAATTTCCTTACCAGCAGGTACCCAGCAATGAGGGCATACCACCAGACGTCCCCACATCTCTGGGAGTTCTGATATCTATACTGTATTCTGACACTTCTCCACATTGCTGAGAGAAACGAATCCCACTGCACAGAAATACCGGAATTTGTATCATTTAGAGCACCCGTGGTCGAGGGCTCCTGAGTCTCTCAAAAACACAGTTAGATGTGAATTACAGGGAGACCATACCCAAAGACTAGGTGGGTACGACCAGGGAATAACAGGGGGAGCGGAGAGGAGGACTGGAATTGGTAAATGAGAGAGAAATAAGTTAGGAATAAGAATATATATAATACACTGGTAGTAAATAGATACTGTGTATCGTTGTGATGCTCATCACTTTATCACAAGGGAGATTTTGGGGGGAGGTGGGGGGAGGGATGGATCATTAAAAGGTTAGTGGGGTTATAAAAAAAGGTTAGAGAAGTACAGATGGAGGGAGTTGGGGTACTGGTAGTAGCTGAGTGGACCTTTTAACGTTTTTCCTTGGTCCCCACTTTTTGTTTTCTTTTCCTTTTATTTCAGTTGTTTTTTTGCTGTTTTCCCTCCTTAGAAATAAGTATGTAGGAAGCAGAATAATGTAATGATGGTTATTTAAGCAAATTTATACACAATAACGTAATGTAATGAGATTATAGCACTATGTATATGGCTTGAGGTGCTCCTCAAATGGCTGTGTGGACTTTTGTAAAAATCATAAAAAAAAAATAAATAAAAAAAAAGGTGAATTACTTGAGGAAAGTATGTATACCACCCCTCCAAATAATTAAGTTCAGGGGTCTCCAGTGAAGGGTCCTGGTGAGGTGATCCTCCATCATACAAAGACATTGCAGACAAATGTGACAAAGCCAGCTCCATAAAGGCATGACCAGGGGCGGACTGACCATTCGCCCACTCTGGCACTGCCCAAGGGCCCCGGGCCACTAGGGGGCCCCATCAGGGTTGCCAGCCTCAGTAAAATCAGGGACAGTATGTAAAAATCTGTGTTTTTGTTTACATCTGTTTCTCAAATGTCCCTTACCGACATCCTTTTGGTCTAAAAATCCCAGAGATTATAACTGCCCCGCCTCTCCAGTACCTTCTCAGCCAATAGAAACATGTCTGTGTATACTGTGTGATTGTATACTGTGTGTGTATACTGTGTGGCCCCATAATCTCTGTTTGCCTGGGGGCCCCATAATCTCCTGTTGCCCAGGGGCCCCATGAGTGGTCAGTCCGCCCCTGGGCATGACTGTGCCCCCCCCCCCCCCGTTTACAAAGCCAGCTCCATAAAGGCATGACTGTGCCCCCCCCGTGTACAAAGCCAGCTCCATAAAGGCATGACTGTGCCCCCGTATATAAAACCAGCTCCACAAAGGCATGATTGTGCTCCCCATATAAAAAAACAGCTCCATAAAGACATGACTGTGCCGCCCCCCGTGTACAAAGACAGCTCCATAAAGACATGACTGTGCCCCCCCATATAAAAAAAACCTCCATAAAGGCATGACTGTGCCCCTCTTGTATACAAAACCAGCTCCATAAAGGCATGACTGTGCCCCCCCTGTACAAAGCCAGCTCCATAAAGACATGACTGTGCCCCCCCCTGTCTACAAAGCCAGCTCCATAAAGACATGACTGACCCCCCCCCCCCCCCCGTCTACAAAGCCAGCTCCATAAAGACATGACTGCCCCTCCTCGTGTACTACGCCATCTCCATAAAGGTATGACTGTGCCCCCTGTATACAAAGCCAGCTCCATAAATACATGACTGTGCCCCCCCTTGTGTACAAAGCCGGCTCCATAAAGACATGACTGTGCCCCCCCCTGTCTACAAAGCCAGCTCCATAAAGACATGACTGACCCCCCCCCCCCCCCCCCCCCGTCTACAAAGCCAGCTCCATAAAGACATGACTGCCCCTCCTCGTGTACTACGCCATCTCCATAAAGGTATGACTGTGCCCCCTGTATACAAAGCCAGCTCCATAAATACATGACTGTGCCCCCCCTTGTGTACAAAGCCAGCTCCATAAATACATGACTGTGCCCCCCCTTGTGTACAAAGCCGGCTCCATAAAGACATGACTGTGCCCCCCCATGTACAAATCCAGCTCCACAAAGACATGACTGTGCCCCCCCGTGTACAAAGCCAGTCCATAAAGACATGACTGTGGCTTCCCCATGTACTAAGCCACTCCATAAAGACATGACTGTGCCCCCCCCATGTACAAATGCAGCTCCACAAAGACATGACTGTGCCCCCCCCTCCCCCGTGTACAAAGCCAGTCCATAAAGACATGACTGTGGCCCCCCCATGTACAAAGCCAGCTCCATGAAGACATGACTGTGCCCCCCCTCATGTACAAAGCCTTCTCCATAAAGACATGACTGTGCCCCCCCCATGTACAAAGCCAGATCCATAAAGACACGGTGTGACATGTTTGGTGTGTGGAGAAATTTGAGTATCCTGCACAGAGCAATGACCTCATCCCTACTGATCACCTTTGGGGTTAATTGGGACTTTTTTGGTGCCCAATGTGAAGGTCTGATGTGCAAGTCAGGTCTTCTCAACCAACATCAGTGCCTGACGTCACAAATGGGCACACATTTCCACAGACTTCCTCCAAAATCTTGTGGAAAGCCTTCCCAGAAGAGCGGAGTATGTCAAAGTCTATAAAGACCCCCCGTGTACAAAGCCGGCTCCATAAAGACAAGGTGTGACCAGTTTGGTGTGGAGGAACTGAGATTCCTGCACAGAGCCCTGACCTCATCCCTACTGATCACCTTTAGAATGAAATGAGTTGTCAACCAGGTCTCCATATTAAACATCAATCCCTGACCTCACTAATGGCCATGAATTCTTACAGACACCCTCCAAAATTCTGTAGGAAGCCACCCAAAAAGAGTGGAGCCCGCTCCATAAAGATGTCCTTCACAGAGCTCTGACCTCATCCCTACTGATCACCTTTGGGGTGAATTGGAACGCTGATGGTGAGTCAGGTCTTCACTGACTTCACAAATGGGAATAAGTTCCCACAGACACCCTCCAAAATCTTGTAAAAAGTCTTACCACAAGTTTGGAGGATGGTATAGCCACGGGGGGGGGGGGGGGTAAGTTCATATTATGGAATTGGATGCTCATACAGGTGTGAAGGCCCATCTAGTGTAAGTCTAGGTATCATTCAGGGCTGTCTTTAAGGCAGGGCAAAAGGGGCAGCTGCCCTGGGCCCTGTCATTGTTGTGGGGCCCAAAGCAGCTGCCTCATACCTGCCAACTACCCCAGTTTAAATTCCCTTGTCCCTTGAAGTTTTAGTCCCGTGCTGTGTCCCGATATCTCAGTGTGAAGTGCTGCTATAAATGCTGCCCGGCTCTGCCCTATTGTTTTGTACAAATGACCCACCTGCAGACCTGTGTTTACATGTAAATGACTGGCATTCATATGTAAATAGCTGCATCTGGCAGCATAAATATGTAAATAAAGGCAGCATTCATATATCATGCCCCCCTGCAGTGAGGAGATGATGTGCTGTAACCTCTAGCAACCAATCAGTGAGCAGTATTACTGTACAGTAATCTCTAGTAACCAATCAACAAGCAGATATCAAGTGCTATAACATCTAGCAACTAATCAGTGAGCCGTAATGTGTGCTGTAAACCTATAGAAACCAGTCAGTGAGCGGTAATAATACAATGTAACCTCTAGCAACCAGTCAGTGAGTGGTAATGATACAATGTAACCTCTAGCAACCAGTCAGTGAGTGGTAATGATACAATGAAACCTCTAGCAACCAGTCAGTGAGCGGTAATGATACAATGTAACCTCTAGCAACCAGTCAGTGAGCGGTAATGATACAATGTAACCTCTAGCAACCAGTGAGCGGTAATTATACAATGTAACCTCTAGCAACCAGTCAGTGAGTGGTAATGATACAATGTAACCTCTAGCAACCAGTGAGCGGTAATTATACAATGTAACCTCTAGCAACCAGTCAGTGAGCGGTAATGATACAACGTAACCTCTAACAACCAGTCAGTGAGCGGTAATGATACACTGTAAGCTCTGGCAACCAATCGCAATCGCTGCCTGATCTGATACAGGAAACTGATTTTAAGTCTGGCTGCTATTTATTGTATGTCTCAGAGCAGGTGGAGAGCAAAATTGTATGGTAGGTGGGGGGCCCAAGAAAACGTTTGCCCGGGGTCCAATCAATATTAAAGACGGCCCTGGTATCATTAGGTGTCTGTATCTTATTGCTGCAGCCAGTTTGTAAAGATTGCTGATTCTACAGGTATACTCCGAAGAACGGCTCCATGTAGAACAAGGAAGTCATTTTTTGTTTTTCTTCCTCTGGAATTTTCTCCTTTAATGACCCCCAATATTACCCCCAGTGGTGAAAGCGCAAAGAATTGAAGAGGGGCAGTTCATCCCAATTGCCCCCTCCGTGGAGTCACCTGCCCAGCCTAGAAGACCGCGACTGTCCTACATTGGGTTCTTGGAGATCCAGTCCCACCACTTCTATATCTGCCATTAAAAACCTAAATCTGGAAGGCACAGCAGCACAGGAGACGTTTTTTTTTTTGTACCGGATTTGTAGCTGCTGACTTTTCATTTTTTTTGTGGGGGCGGGGCGGGGGGCGGGGACTCTGCTTTGAAGATGAGCTCCGAGCTCCTTCAAAAAAAAAAAGTCAGCAGCTACAAATCCGGTACAAATCTGGTGGCTGCTGAATTTTAATATTGGGTCACTTACCTGCCCAGGGACCCCGCGGTGTCTTCACCCCCCCCCCCCCGCTGATCTTCAGACCGGCTGTTCAAGTGCTGCCACTGCTTGTAATGGGAACCTACTGCGCATGCGTGAAGCGCGCTGCACTCTGTAAATGGCCCGGTGGTGGTACCAGTTGGTGGGGGAGGCAGATAAGTGGAGCTTCCTGTTTTGAGTGGAGCTCTGCTGTAACTGAAGAAGCTGAAGATAGAAGCTGATTGGTTGCCATGCACAGCTGCTCCAGATTTGGTCAATTCCCCTCTTTGTATTAAGAACAGAGAAGTGTTGTTCTATATGAATCTATATGGAAGGCACAGTGCTGGTCCCTCTGCACAGTGCGGTCCCTCTGCACAGTGCGGTCCCTCTGCACAGTGCGGTCCCTCTGCACAGTGCGGTCCCTCTGCACAGTGCTGGTCCCTCTGTACAGTGCTGGTCCCTCTGCACAGTGCTGGTCCCTCTGCACAGTGCTGGTCCTTCTGCACAGTGCGGTCCCTCTGCACAGTGCGGTCCCTCTGCACAGTGCGGTCCCTCTGCACAGTGCTGGTCCCTCTGCACAGTGCGGTCCCTCTGCACAGTGCTGGTCCCTCTGCACAGTGCTGGTCCCTCTGCACAGTGCTGGTCCTTCTGCACAGTGCGGTCCCTCTGCACAGTGCGGTCCCTCTGCACAGTGCTGGTCCCTCTGCACAGTGCTGGTCCCTCTGCACAGTGCGGTCCCTCTGCACAGTGCTGGTCCCTCTGCACAGTGCTGGTCCTTCTGCACAGTGCGGTCCCTCTGCACAGTGCGGTCCCTCTGCACAGTGCTGGTCCCTCTGCACAGTGCTGGTCCTTCTGCACAGTGCGGTCCCTCTGCACAGTGCGGTCCCTCTGCACAGTGCGGTCCCTCTGCACAGTGCTGGTCCCTCTGCACAGTGCTGGTCCTTCTGCACAGTGCGGTCCCTCTGCACAGTGCTGGTCCCTCTGCACAGTGCTGGTCCCTCTGCACAGTGCTGGTCCTTCTGCACAGTGCGGTCCCTCTGCACAGTGCGGTCCCTCTGCACAGTGCTGGTCCCTCTGCACAGTGCTGGTCCCTCTGCACAGTGCGGTCCCTCTGCACAGTGCTGGTCCCTCTGCACAGTGCTGGTCCTTCTGCACAGTGCGGTCCCTCTGCACAGTGCTGGTCCCTCTGCACAGTGCTGGTCCCTCTGCACAGTGCTGGTCCCTCTGCACAGTGCTGGTCCCTCTGCACAGTGCGGTCCCTCTGCACAGTGCTGGTCCCTCTGCACAGTGCGGTCCCTCTGCACAGTGCTGGTCCCTCTGCACAGTGCGGTCCCTCTGCACAGTGCTGGTCCCTCTGTACAGTGCGGTCCCTCTGCACAGTGCTGGTCCCTCTGCACAGTGCTGGTCCCTCTGCACAGTGCGGTCCCTCTGCACAGTGCTGGTCCCTCTGCACAGTGCGGTCCCTCTGCACAGTGCGGTCCCTCTGCACAGTGCTGGTCCCTCTGTACAGTGCGGTCCCTCTGCACAGTGCTGGTCCCTCTGCACAGTGCGGTCCCTCTGCACAGTGCTGGTCCCTCTGCACAGTGCGGTCCCTCTGCACAGTGCTGGTCCCTCTGTACAGTGCGGTCCCTCTGCACAGTGCTGGTCCCTCTGCACAGTGCTGGTCCCTCTGCACAGTGCGGTCCCTCTGCACAGTGCTGGTCCCTCTGCACAGTGCGGTCCCTCTGCACAGTGCGGTCCCTCTGCACAGTGCTGGTCCCTCTGTACAGTGCGGTCCCTCTGCACAGTGCTGGTCCCTCTGCACAGTGCTGGTCCCTCTGCACAGTGCGGTCCCTATGCACAGTGCGGTCCCTCTGCACAGTGCTGGTCCCTCTTCACAGTGCGGTCCCTCTGCACAGTGCTGGTCCCTCTGCACAGTGCGGTCCCTCTGCACAGTGCGGTCCCTCTGCACAGTGCTGGTCCCTCTGCACAGTGCGGTCCCTCTGCACAGTGCGGTCCCTCTGCACAGTGCTGGTCCCTCTGCACAGTGCGGTCCCTCTGCACAGTGCTGGTCCCTCTGCACAGTGCGGTCCCTGGTCTCCGGGACATACACAGCAATAAATGGAGAAATGTGGAGGTGACTAATTCCCCCCCCCCCCCAAATTCAGAGCTGTCCTATCATCACTTCCCGTGTTATCTTAAGGAGTCTAATTAGCCCTCCCAGTCATCACATAGGACTATAGAACACTTGGGGGTGGATGTACTAAAGACAAGTAGACTGGGCACGTTGCAAGTGCAATTGCTCCAGAGCTTTGTAAAGGAGGGGAAGTTTTACTTTGCAAAGAATACCCAATCACATGAAAGAAAAATAGAAGAACAGCATTTTTTTTCTTGCCCGTGATTGGATGATGGAAGTCAGCAGAGCTTCCCCTCATTTACTAAGCTCTGGAGCAACTGCAAAGTGCTCAGTCTATTTGCCTTTAGTAAATCAACTCCATAGTTTTATGTTGTAGAAATGGGAGAGTGGCGGGGGAGGGGCGCTGAGTAGTTTCGCATGAGGAAACTGGGCAGGGCTGACACCACTCAGTCCATAATAATACTGTGTTGTCATCTCACATCAGCACTTAGAGGGGGTCATCCGGGATTTTCTGTACTCAGAGGATCTTTAAATAGATAAATATGTGGAAATGTATTGCGAAGGTGAACTGACATTTTTTCCTTTAAGCTCCATAATCTGTGTAATCGTTCACAATATTTATTGATTTCTGCCGGAGCCGCACTTCCCCGAATGAGCCCAATTATGTCTGCAGGAAATAAAAGGCCAAACAAGGAGAATGACAACCTAATTCTTCTCAGCCACACAAGAGAAGCAATGAGCATGAGCAATCTGTCTGTAGCATGCGCATTCACAAACTGCATCATGGGAGGAAAAACAACAGTGACCTCTACAGGCTATCGGGGGGTTATACAACTGTTACCTTTTATCACTTATAGAAATACTGTATATGGAGACAATCGTTATCGTTATCCGTATAGAAAACAATAGGGAGCAGAGCTATGAGGGTCCTGTGTAGTAGAACCTTATAGGGAAGAGAAGCTTCTGATCAGTGGAGATTTTTGTCTAATAGGTAACAGGGAGTATGAGGGATTTCCTCCTAAAGACTTACAATATAATAGGGAGCAGGAGGTATGAGGGTCTTCCATGTAAAGGCTTTCAATGTAATAGGGAGCTGGAGGGATGAGGGTCTTCCTCATTAGGTCTTAGAATCTAGTAGGGAGCTGAAGGGATGAGGGTCTTCCTCATTAGGTCTTACAATCTAGTAGGGAGCTGGAGGGATGAGGGTCTTCCTCATTAGGTCTTACAATCTAGTAGGGATCTGAAGGGATGAGGGTCTTCCTCATTAGGTCTTGCAGTCTAGTAGGGAGCTGGAGGTATGAGGGTCTTCCTCATTAGGTCTTACAATCTAGTAGGGAGCTGGAGGGATGAGGGTCTTCCTCATTAGGTCTTAGAATCTAGTAGGGAGCTGGAGGGATGAGGGTCTTCCTCATTAGGTCTTACAATCTAGTAGGGAGCTGGAGGGATGAGGGTCTTCCTCATTAGGTCTTACAATCTAGTAGGGAGCTGGAGGGATGAGGGTCTTCCACATTAGGTCTTGCAGTCTAGTAGGGAGCTGGAGGTATGAGGGTCTTCCTCATTAGGTCTTACAATCTAGTAGGGAGCTGGAGGGATGAGGGTCTTCCACATTAGGTCTTACAATCTAGTAGGGATCTGAAGGGATGAGGGTCTTCCTCATTAGGTCTTAGAATCTAGTAGGGAGCTGGAGGGATGAGGGTCTTCCTCATTAGGTCTTACAATCTAGTAGGGAGCTGGAGGGATGAGGGTCTTCCTCATTAGGTCTTACAATCTAGTAGGGATCTGAAGGGATGAGGGTCTTCCTCATTAGGTCTTACAATCTAGTAGGGATCTGAAGGGATGAGGGTCTTCCTCATTAGGTCTTGCAGTCTAGTAGGGAGCTGGAGGTATGAGGGTCTTCCTCATTAGGTCTTACAATCTAGTAGGGATCTGAATGGATGAGGGTCTTCCCCATTAGGTCTTACAATCTAGTAGGGATCTGAAGGGATGAGGGTCTTCCTCTTTAGGTCTTGCAGTCTAGTAGGGATCTGAAGGAATGAGGGTATTCCTCAATAGGTCTTACATTCTAGTAGGGAGCTGGAGGGATGAGGGTCTTCCTCATTAGGTCTTACATTCTAGTAGGGAGCTGGAGGGATGAGGGTCTTCCTCATTAGGTCTTACATTCTAGTAGGGAGCTGGAGGGATGAGGGTCTGCCTCATTAGGTCTTACAATCTAGTAGGGATCTGAATGGATGAGGGTCTGCCTCATTAGGTCTTACATGCTAGTAGGGATCTGAAGGGAGGAGGGTCTTCCTCATTAGGTCTTGCAGTCTAGTAGGGATCTGAAGGGATGAGGGTCTTCCTCATTAGGTCTTACATTCTAGTAGGGAGCTGGAGGGATGAGGGTCTGCCTCATTAGGTCTTGCATTCTAGTAGGGATCTGAAGGGATCAGGGTCTTCCTCTTTAGGTCTTGCAGTCTAGTAGGGATCTGAAGGAATGAGGGTATTCCTCAATAGGTCTTACATTCTAGTAGGGAGCTGGAGGGATGAGGGTCTTCCTCATTAGGTCTTACATTCTAGTAGGGAGCTGGAGGGATGAGGGTCTGCCTCATTAGGTCTTGCATTCTAGTAGGGATCTGAAGGGATGAGGGTCTTCCTCTTTAGGTCTTGCAGTCTAGTAGGGATCTGAAGGAATGAGGGTCTTCCTCATTAGGTCTTGCAGTCTAGTAGGGATCTGAAGGGATGAGGGTCTTCCTCATTAAGTCTTACATTCTAGTAGGGAGCTGGAGGTATGAAGGTCTTCCTCATTAGGTCTTACAATCTAGTAGGGATCTGAAGGGATGAGGGTCTTCCTCATTGGGTCTTGCAGTCTAGTAGGGAGCTGGAGGTATGAGGGTCTTCCTCATTAGGTCTTACATTCTAGTAGGGATCTGAATGGATGAGGGTCTTCCCCATTAGGTCTTACAATCTAGTAGGGAGCTGGAGGGATGAGGGTCTTCCTCGTTAGGTCTTACATTCTAGTAGGGATCTGAAGGGATGAGGGTCTTCCTCATTAGGTCTTACATTCTAGTAGGGAGCTGGAGGGATGAGGGTCTGCCTCATTAGGTCTTGCATTCTAGTAGGGATCTGAAGGGATGAGGGTCTTCCTCTTTAGGTCTTGCAGTCTAGTAGGGATCTGAAGGAATGAGGGTATTCCTCAATAGGTCTTACATTCTAGTAGGGAGCTGGAGGGATGAGGGTCTTCCTCATTAGGTCTTGCAGTCTAGTAGGGAGCTGGAGGTATGAGGGTCTTCCTCATTAGGTCTTACAATCTAGTAGGGATCTGAATGGGATGAGGGTCTTCCTCATTAAGTCTTACATTCTAGTAGGGAGCTGGAGGGATGAGGGTCTGCCTCATTAGGTCTTGCATTCTAGTAGGGATCTGAAGGGATCAGGGTCTTCCTCTTTAGGTCTTGCATTCTAGTAGGGATCTGAAGGAATGAGGGTCTTCCTCTTTAGGTCTTACATTCTAGTAGGGAGCTGGAGGGATGAGGGTCTTCCTCATTAGGTCTTACAATCTAGTAGGGATCTGAATGGATGAGGGTCTTCCTCTTTAGGTCTTGCAGTCTAGTAGGGATCTGAATGGATGAGGGTCTTCCTCATTAGGTCTTACAATCTAGTAGGGAGCTGGAGGGATGAGGGTCTTCCACATTAGGTCTTACAATCTAGTAGGGATCTGAAGGGATGAGGGTCTGCCTCATTAGGTCTTAGAATCTAGTAGGGAGCTGGAGGGATGAGGGTCTTCCTCATTAGGTCTTACAATCTAGTAGGGAGCTGGAGGGATGAGGGTCTTCCTCATTAGGTCTTACAATCTAGTAGGGAGCTGGAGGGATGAGGGTCTTCCTCATTAGGTCTTGCAGTCTAGTAGGGAGCTGGAGGTATGAGGGTCTTCCTCATTAGGTCTTACAATCTAGTAGGGATCTGAATGGATGAGGGTCTTCCCCATTAGGTCTTACAATCTAGTAGGGAGCTGGAGGGAGGAGGGTCTTCCTCGTTAGGTCTTACATTCTAGTAGGGATCTGAAGGGACGAGGGTCTTCCTCATTAGGTCTTACATTCTAGTAGGGAGCTGGAGGAATGAGGGTCTGCCTCATTAGGTCTTGCATTCTAGTAGGGATCTGAAGGGATGAGGGTCTTCCTCTTTAGGTCTTGCAGTCTAGTAGGGATCTGAAGGAATGAGGGTATTCCTCAATAGGTCTTACATTCTAGTAGGGAGCTGGAGGGATGAGGGTCTTCCTCATTAGGTCTTACAATCTAGTAGGGATCTGAAGGAATGAGGGTCTTCCTCATTAGGTCTTGCAGTCTAGTAGGGAGCTGGAGGTATGAGGGTCTTCCTCATTAGGTCTTACAATCTAGTAGGGATCTGAATGGGATGAGGGTCTTCCTCATTAAGTCTTACATTCTAGTAGGGAGCTGGAGGTATGAAGGTCTTCCTCATTAGGTCTTACAATCTAGTAGGGATCTGAAGGGATGAGGGTCTTCCTCATTAAGTCTTACATTCTAGTAGGGAGCTGGAGGTATGAAGGTCTTCCTCATTAGGTCTTACAATCTAGTAGGGATCTGAAGGAATGAGGGTCTTCCTCATTAGGTCTTGCAGTCTAGTAGGGAGCTGGAGGTATGAGGGTCTTCCTCATTAGGTCTTACAATCTAGTAGGGATCTGAAGGGATGAGGGTCTTCCTCATTGGGTCTTGCAGTCTAGTAGGGAGCTGGAGGTATGAGGGTCTTCTTCATTAGGTCTTACATTCTAGTAGGGAGCTGGAGGGATGAGGGTCTGCCTCATTAGGTCTTACATGCTAGTAGGGATCTGAAGGGATGAGGGTCTTCCTCATTAGGTCTTACAATCTAGTAGGGAGCTGGAGGGATGAGGGTCTGCCTCATTAGGTCTTACATGCTAGTAGGGATCTGAAGGGAGGAGGGTCTTCCTCATTAGGTCTTGCAGTCTAGTAGGGAGCTGGAGGTATGAGGGTCTTCCTCATTAGGTCTTACAATCTAGTAGGGATCTGAATGGATGAGGGTCTTCCCCATTAGGTCTTACAATCTAGTAGGGAGCTGGAGGGATGAGGGTCTTCCTCGTTAGGTCTTACATTCTAGTAGGGATCTGAAGGGATGAGGGTCTTCCTCATTAGGTCTTACATTCTAGTAGGGAGCTGGAGGGATGAGGGTCTGCCTCATTAGGTCTTGCATTCTAGTAGGGATCTGAAGGGATCAGGGTCTTCCTCTTTAGGTCTTGCAGTCTAGTAGGGATCTGAAGGAATGAGGGTATTCCTCAATAGGTCTTACATTCTAGTAGGGAGCTGGAGGGATGAGGGTCTTCCTCATTAGGTCTTACAATCTAGTAGGGATCTGAAGGAATGAGGGTCTTCCTCATTAGGTCTTGCAGTCTAGTAGGGATCTGAAGGGATGAGGGTCTTCCTCATTAGGTCTTGCAGTCTAGTAGGGATCTGAATGGGATGAGGGTCTTCCTCATTAAGTCTTACATTCTAGTAGGGAGCTGGAGGTATGAAGGTCTTCCTCATTAGGTCTTACAATCTAGTAGGGATCTGAATGGGATGAGGGTCTCCCTCATTAAGTCTTACATTCTAGTAGGGAGCTGGAGGTATGAAGGTCTTCCTCATTAGGTCTTACAATCTAGTAGGGATCTGAAGGGATGAGGGTCTTCCTCATTGGGTCTTGCAGTCTAGTAGGGAGCTGGAGGTATGAGGGTCTTCCTCATTAGGTCTTACATTCTAGTAGGGATCTGAATGGATGAGGGTCTTCCCCATTAGGTCTTACAATCTAGTAGGGAGCTGGAGGGATGAGGGTCTTCCTCGTTAGGTCTTACATTCTAGTAGGGATCTGAAGGGATGAGGGTCTTCCTCATTAGGTCTTACATTCTAGTAGGGAGCTGGAGGGATGAGGGTCTGCCTCATTAGGTCTTGCATTCTAGTAGGGATCTGAAGGGATGAGGATCTTCCTCTTTAGGTCTTGCAGTCTAGTAGGGATCTGAAGGAATGAGGGTCTTCCTCATTAGGTCTTGCAGTCTAGTAGGGAGCTGGAGGGATGAGGGTCTTCCTCATTAGGTCTTACAATCTAGTAGGGATCTGAATGGGATGAGGGTCTTCCTCATTAAGTCTTACATTCTAGTAGGGAGCTGGAGGTATGAGGGTCTTCCTCTTTAGGTCTTGCAGTCTAGTAGGGATCTGAATGGATGAGGGTCTTCCTCTTTAGGTCTTGCAGTCTAGTAGGGATCTGAATGGATGAGGGTCTTCCTCTTTAGGTCTTGCAGTCTAGTAGGGAGCTGGAGGTATGAGGGTCTTCCTCATTAGGTCTTACAATCTAGTAGGGATCTGAATGGGATGAGGGTCTTCCTCATTAGGTCTTACATTCTAGTAGGGAGCTGGAGGGATGAGGGTCTTCCTCTTTAGGTCTTGCAGTCTAGTAGGGATCTGAAGGGATCAGGGTCTTCTTCTTTAGGTCTTGCAGTCTAGTAGGGATCTGAAGGGATGAGGGTCTTCCTCTTTAGGTCTTGCAGTCTAGTAGGGATCTGAAGGAATGAGGGTATTCCTCAATAGGTCTTACATTCTAGTAGGGAGCTGGAGGGATGAGGGTCTTCCTCATTAGGTCTTACAATCTAGTAGGGATCTGAAGGGATGAGGGTCTTCCTCATTAGGTCTTGCAGTCTAGTAGGGAGCTGGAGGTATGAGGGTCTTCCTCATTAGGTCTTACAATCTAGTAGGGATCTGAATGGATGAGGGTCTTCCCCATTAGGTCTTACAATCTAGTAGGGAGCTGGAGGGAGGAGGGTCTTCCTCGTTAGGTCTTACATTCTAGTAGGGATCTGAAGGGACGAGGGTCTTCCTCATTAGGTCTTACATTCTAGTAGGGAGCTGGAGGAATGAGGGTCTGCCTCATTAGGTCTTGCATTCTAGTAGGGATCTGAAGGGATGAGGGTCTTCCTCTTTAGGTCTTGCAGTCTAGTAGGGATCTGAAGGAATGAGGGTATTCCTCAATAGGTCTTACATTCTAGTAGGGAGCTGGAGGGATGAGGGTCTTCCTCATTAGGTCTTACAATCTAGTAGGGATCTGAAGGAATGAGGGTCTTCCTCATTAGGTCTTGCAGTCTAGTAGGGAGCTGGAGGTATGAGGGTCTTCCTCATTAGGTCTTACAATCTAGTAGGGATCTGAATGGGATGAGGGTCTTCCTCATTAAGTCTTACATTCTAGTAGGGAGCTGGAGGTATGAAGGTCTTCCTCATTAGGTCTTACAATCTAGTAGGGATCTGAAGGGATGAGGGTCTTCCTCATTGGGTCTTGCAGTCTAGTAGGGAGCTGGAGGTATGAGGGTCTTCTTCATTAGGTCTTACATTCTAGTAGGGAGCTGGAGGGATGAGGGTCTGCCTCATTAGGTCTTACATGCTAGTAGGGATCTGAAGGGATGAGGGTCTTCCTCATTAGGTCTTACAATCTAGTAGGGAGCTGGAGGGATGAGGGTCTGCCTCATTAGGTCTTACATGCTAGTAGGGATCTGAAGGGAGGAGGGTCTTCCTCATTAGGTCTTGCAGTCTAGTAGGGAGCTGGAGGTATGAGGGTCTTCCTCATTAGGTCTTACAATCTAGTAGGGATCTGAATGGATGAGGGTCTTCCCCATTAGGTCTTACAATCTAGTAGGGAGCTGGAGGGATGAGGGTCTTCCTCGTTAGGTCTTACATTCTAGTAGGGATCTGAAGGGATGAGGGTCTTCCTCATTAGGTCTTACATTCTAGTAGGGAGCTGGAGGGATGAGGGTCTGCCTCATTAGGTCTTGCATTCTAGTAGGGATCTGAAGGGATCAGGGTCTTCCTCTTTAGGTCTTGCAGTCTAGTAGGGATCTGAAGGAATGAGGGTATTCCTCAATAGGTCTTACATTCTAGTAGGGAGCTGGAGGGATGAGGGTCTTCCTCATTAGGTCTTACATTCTAGTAGGGAGCTGGAGGGATGAGGGTCTGCCTCATTAGGTCTTACAATCTAGTAGGGATCTGAATGGATGAGGGTCTGCCTCATTAGGTCTTACATGCTAGTAGGGATCTGAAGGGAGGAGGGTCTTCCTCATTAGGTCTTGCAGTCTAGTAGGGATCTGAAGGGATGAGGGTCTTCCTCATTAGGTCTTACATTCTAGTAGGGAGCTGGAGGGATGAGGGTCTGCCTCATTAGGTCTTGCATTCTAGTAGGGATCTGAAGGGATCAGGGTCTTCCTCTTTAGGTCTTGCAGTCTAGTAGGGATCTGAAGGAATGAGGGTATTCCTCAATAGGTCTTACATTCTAGTAGGGAGCTGGAGGGATGAGGGTCTTCCTCATTAGGTCTTACATTCTAGTAGGGAGCTGGAGGGATGAGGGTCTGCCTCATTAGGTCTTGCATTCTAGTAGGGATCTGAAGGGATGAGGGTCTTCCTCTTTAGGTCTTGCAGTCTAGTAGGGATCTGAAGGAATGAGGGTCTTCCTCATTAGGTCTTGCAGTCTAGTAGGGATCTGAAGGGATGAGGGTCTTCCTCATTAAGTCTTACATTCTAGTAGGGAGCTGGAGGTATGAAGGTCTTCCTCATTAGGTCTTACAATCTAGTAGGGATCTGAAGGGATGAGGGTCTTCCTCATTGGGTCTTGCAGTCTAGTAGGGAGCTGGAGGTATGAGGGTCTTCCTCATTAGGTCTTACATTCTAGTAGGGATCTGAATGGATGAGGGTCTTCCCCATTAGGTCTTACAATCTAGTAGGGAGCTGGAGGGATGAGGGTCTTCCTCGTTAGGTCTTACATTCTAGTAGGGATCTGAAGGGATGAGGGTCTTCCTCATTAGGTCTTACATTCTAGTAGGGAGCTGGAGGGATGAGGGTCTGCCTCATTAGGTCTTGCATTCTAGTAGGGATCTGAAGGGATGAGGGTCTTCCTCTTTAGGTCTTGCAGTCTAGTAGGGATCTGAAGGAATGAGGGTATTCCTCAATAGGTCTTACATTCTAGTAGGGAGCTGGAGGGATGAGGGTCTTCCTCATTAGGTCTTGCAGTCTAGTAGGGAGCTGGAGGTATGAGGGTCTTCCTCATTAGGTCTTACAATCTAGTAGGGATCTGAATGGGATGAGGGTCTTCCTCATTAAGTCTTACATTCTAGTAGGGAGCTGGAGGGATGAGGGTCTGCCTCATTAGGTCTTGCATTCTAGTAGGGATCTGAAGGGATCAGGGTCTTCCTCTTTAGGTCTTGCATTCTAGTAGGGATCTGAAGGAATGAGGGTCTTCCTCTTTAGGTCTTACATTCTAGTAGGGAGCTGGAGGGATGAGGGTCTTCCTCATTAGGTCTTACAATCTAGTAGGGATCTGAATGGATGAGGGTCTTCCTCTTTAGGTCTTGCAGTCTAGTAGGGATCTGAATGGATGAGGGTCTTCCTCATTAGGTCTTACAATCTAGTAGGGAGCTGGAGGGATGAGGGTCTTCCACATTAGGTCTTACAATCTAGTAGGGATCTGAAGGGATGAGGGTCTGCCTCATTAGGTCTTAGAATCTAGTAGGGAGCTGGAGGGATGAGGGTCTTCCTCATTAGGTCTTACAATCTAGTAGGGAGCTGGAGGGATGAGGGTCTTCCTCATTAGGTCTTACAATCTAGTAGGGAGCTGGAGGGATGAGGGTCTTCCTCATTAGGTCTTGCAGTCTAGTAGGGAGCTGGAGGTATGAGGGTCTTCCTCATTAGGTCTTACAATCTAGTAGGGATCTGAATGGATGAGGGTCTTCCCCATTAGGTCTTACAATCTAGTAGGGAGCTGGAGGGAGGAGGGTCTTCCTCGTTAGGTCTTACATTCTAGTAGGGATCTGAAGGGACGAGGGTCTTCCTCATTAGGTCTTACATTCTAGTAGGGAGCTGGAGGAATGAGGGTCTGCCTCATTAGGTCTTGCATTCTAGTAGGGATCTGAAGGGATGAGGGTCTTCCTCTTTAGGTCTTGCAGTCTAGTAGGGATCTGAAGGAATGAGGGTATTCCTCAATAGGTCTTACATTCTAGTAGGGAGCTGGAGGGATGAGGGTCTTCCTCATTAGGTCTTACAATCTAGTAGGGATCTGAAGGAATGAGGGTCTTCCTCATTAGGTCTTGCAGTCTAGTAGGGAGCTGGAGGTATGAGGGTCTTCCTCATTAGGTCTTACAATCTAGTAGGGATCTGAATGGGATGAGGGTCTTCCTCATTAAGTCTTACATTCTAGTAGGGAGCTGGAGGTATGAAGGTCTTCCTCATTAGGTCTTACAATCTAGTAGGGATCTGAAGGGATGAGGGTCTTCCTCATTAAGTCTTACATTCTAGTAGGGAGCTGGAGGTATGAAGGTCTTCCTCATTAGGTCTTACAATCTAGTAGGGATCTGAAGGAATGAGGGTCTTCCTCATTAGGTCTTGCAGTCTAGTAGGGAGCTGGAGGTATGAGGGTCTTCCTCATTAGGTCTTACAATCTAGTAGGGATCTGAAGGGATGAGGGTCTTCCTCATTGGGTCTTGCAGTCTAGTAGGGAGCTGGAGGTATGAGGGTCTTCTTCATTAGGTCTTACATTCTAGTAGGGAGCTGGAGGGATGAGGGTCTGCCTCATTAGGTCTTACATGCTAGTAGGGATCTGAAGGGATGAGGGTCTTCCTCATTAGGTCTTACAATCTAGTAGGGAGCTGGAGGGATGAGGGTCTGCCTCATTAGGTCTTACATGCTAGTAGGGATCTGAAGGGAGGAGGGTCTTCCTCATTAGGTCTTGCAGTCTAGTAGGGAGCTGGAGGTATGAGGGTCTTCCTCATTAGGTCTTACAATCTAGTAGGGATCTGAATGGATGAGGGTCTTCCCCATTAGGTCTTACAATCTAGTAGGGAGCTGGAGGGATGAGGGTCTTCCTCGTTAGGTCTTACATTCTAGTAGGGATCTGAAGGGATGAGGGTCTTCCTCATTAGGTCTTACATTCTAGTAGGGAGCTGGAGGGATGAGGGTCTGCCTCATTAGGTCTTGCATTCTAGTAGGGATCTGAAGGGATCAGGGTCTTCCTCTTTAGGTCTTGCAGTCTAGTAGGGATCTGAAGGAATGAGGGTATTCCTCAATAGGTCTTACATTCTAGTAGGGAGCTGGAGGGATGAGGGTCTTCCTCATTAGGTCTTACAATCTAGTAGGGATCTGAAGGAATGAGGGTCTTCCTCATTAGGTCTTGCAGTCTAGTAGGGATCTGAAGGGATGAGGGTCTTCCTCATTAGGTCTTGCAGTCTAGTAGGGATCTGAATGGGATGAGGGTCTTCCTCATTAAGTCTTACATTCTAGTAGGGAGCTGGAGGTATGAAGGTCTTCCTCATTAGGTCTTACAATCTAGTAGGGATCTGAATGGGATGAGGGTCTCCCTCATTAAGTCTTACATTCTAGTAGGGAGCTGGAGGTATGAAGGTCTTCCTCATTAGGTCTTACAATCTAGTAGGGATCTGAAGGGATGAGGGTCTTCCTCATTGGGTCTTGCAGTCTAGTAGGGAGCTGGAGGTATGAGGGTCTTCCTCATTAGGTCTTACATTCTAGTAGGGATCTGAATGGATGAGGGTCTTCCCCATTAGGTCTTACAATCTAGTAGGGAGCTGGAGGGATGAGGGTCTTCCTCGTTAGGTCTTACATTCTAGTAGGGATCTGAAGGGATGAGGGTCTTCCTCATTAGGTCTTACATTCTAGTAGGGAGCTGGAGGGATGAGGGTCTGCCTCATTAGGTCTTGCATTCTAGTAGGGATCTGAAGGGATGAGGATCTTCCTCTTTAGGTCTTGCAGTCTAGTAGGGATCTGAAGGAATGAGGGTCTTCCTCATTAGGTCTTGCAGTCTAGTAGGGAGCTGGAGGGATGAGGGTCTTCCTCATTAGGTCTTACAATCTAGTAGGGATCTGAATGGGATGAGGGTCTTCCTCATTAAGTCTTACATTCTAGTAGGGAGCTGGAGGTATGAGGGTCTTCCTCTTTAGGTCTTGCAGTCTAGTAGGGATCTGAATGGATGAGGGTCTTCCTCTTTAGGTCTTGCAGTCTAGTAGGGATCTGAATGGATGAGGGTCTTCCTCTTTAGGTCTTGCAGTCTAGTAGGGAGCTGGAGGTATGAGGGTCTTCCTCATTAGGTCTTACAATCTAGTAGGGATCTGAATGGGATGAGGGTCTTCCTCATTAGGTCTTACATTCTAGTAGGGAGCTGGAGGGATGAGGGTCTTCCTCTTTAGGTCTTGCAGTCTAGTAGGGATCTGAAGGGATCAGGGTCTTCTTCTTTAGGTCTTGCAGTCTAGTAGGGATCTGAAGGGATGAGGGTCTTCCTCTTTAGGTCTTGCAGTCTAGTAGGGATCTGAAGGAATGAGGGTATTCCTCAATAGGTCTTACATTCTAGTAGGGAGCTGGAGGGATGAGGGTCTTCCTCATTAGGTCTTACAATCTAGTAGGGATCTGAAGGGATGAGGGTCTTCCTCATTAGGTCTTGCAGTCTAGTAGGGAGCTGGAGGTATGAGGGTCTTCCTCATTAGGTCTTACAATCTAGTAGGGATCTGAATGGATGAGGGTCTTCCCCATTAGGTCTTACAATCTAGTAGGGAGCTGGAGGGAGGAGGGTCTTCCTCGTTAGGTCTTACATTCTAGTAGGGATCTGAAGGGACGAGGGTCTTCCTCATTAGGTCTTACATTCTAGTAGGGAGCTGGAGGAATGAGGGTCTGCCTCATTAGGTCTTGCATTCTAGTAGGGATCTGAAGGGATGAGGGTCTTCCTCTTTAGGTCTTGCAGTCTAGTAGGGATCTGAAGGAATGAGGGTATTCCTCAATAGGTCTTACATTCTAGTAGGGAGCTGGAGGGATGAGGGTCTTCCTCATTAGGTCTTACAATCTAGTAGGGATCTGAAGGAATGAGGGTCTTCCTCATTAGGTCTTGCAGTCTAGTAGGGAGCTGGAGGTATGAGGGTCTTCCTCATTAGGTCTTACAATCTAGTAGGGATCTGAATGGGATGAGGGTCTTCCTCATTAAGTCTTACATTCTAGTAGGGAGCTGGAGGTATGAGGGTCTTCTTCATTAGGTCTTACATTCTAGTAGGGAGCTGGAGGGATGAGGGTCTGCCTCATTAGGTCTTACATGCTAGTAGGGATCTGAAGGGATGAGGGTCTTCCTCATTAGGTCTTACAATCTAGTAGGGAGCTGGAGGGATGAGGGTCTGCCTCATTAGGTCTTACATGCTAGTAGGGATCTGAAGGGAGGAGGGTCTTCCTCATTAGGTCTTGCAGTCTAGTAGGGAGCTGGAGGTATGAGGGTCTTCCTCATTAGGTCTTACAATCTAGTAGGGATCTGAATGGATGAGGGTCTTCCCCATTAGGTCTTACAATCTAGTAGGGAGCTGGAGGGATGAGGGTCTTCCTCGTTAGGTCTTACATTCTAGTAGGGATCTGAAGGGATGAGGGTCTTCCTCATTAGGTCTTACATTCTAGTAGGGAGCTGGAGGGATGAGGGTCTGCCTCATTAGGTCTTGCATTCTAGTAGGGATCTGAAGGGATCAGGGTCTTCCTCTTTAGGTCTTGCAGTCTAGTAGGGATCTGAAGGAATGAGGGTATTCCTCAATAGGTCTTACATTCTAGTAGGGAGCTGGAGGGATGAGGGTCTTCCTCATTAGGTCTTACAATCTAGTAGGGATCTGAAGGAATGAGGATCTTCCTCATTAGGTCTTGCAGTCTAGTAGGGATCTGAAGGGATGAGGGTCTTCCTCATTAGGTCTTGAAGTCTAGTAGGGATCTGAATGGGATGAGGGTCTTCCTCATTAAGTCTTACATTCTAGTAGGGAGCTGGAGGTATGAAGGTCTTCCTCATTAGGTCTTACAATCTAGTAGGGATCTGAAGGGATGAGGGTCTTCCTCATTAGGTCTTACAATCTAGTAGGGATCTGAATGGGATGAGGGTCTCCCTCATTAAGTCTTACATTCTAGTAGGGAGCTGGAGGTATGAAGGTCTTCCCCATTAGGTCTTACAATCTAGTAGGGATCTGAAGGGATGAGGGTCTTCCTCATTGGGTCTTGCAGTCTAGTAGGGATCTGAATGGATGAGGGTCTTCCTCTTTAGGTCTTGCAGTCTAGTAGGGAGCTGGAGGTATGAGGGTCTTCCTCATTAGGTCTTACAATCTAGTAGGGATCTGAATGGGATGAGGGTCTTCCTCATTAGGTCTTACATTCTAGTAGGGAGCTGGAGGGATGAGGGTCTGCCTCATTAGGTCTTGCATTCTAGTAGGGATCTGAAGGGATCAGGGTCTTCTTCTTTAGGTCTTGCAGTCTAGTAGGGATCTGAAGGGATGAGGGTCTTCCTCTTTAGGTCTTGCAGTCTAGTAGGGATCTGAAGGAATGAGGGTATTCCTCAATAGGTCTTACATTCTAGTAGGGAGCTGGAGGGATGAGGGTCTGCCTCATTAGGTCTTACATTCTAGTAGGGAGCTGGAGGGATGAGGGTCTGCCTCATTAGGTCTTGCATTCTAGTAGGGATCTGAAGGGATCAGGGTCTTCTTCTTTAGGTCTTGCAGTCTAGTAGGGATCTGAAGGGATGAGGGTCTTCCTCATTGGGTCTTGCAGTCTAGTAGGGATCTGAAGGGATGAGGGTCTTCCTCTTTAGGTCTTACAATCTAGTAGGGATCTGAATGGGATGAGGGTCTTCCTCATTAGGTCTTACATTCTAGTAGGGAGCTGGAGGGATGAGGGTCTTCCTCATTAGGTCTTACAATCTAGTAGGGATCTGAATGGGATGAGGGTCTTCCTCATTAAGTCTTACATTCTAGTAGGGAGCTGGAGGTATGAAGGTCTTCCTCATTAGGTCTTACAATCTAGTAGGGATCTGAAGGGATGAGGGTCTTCCTCATTGGGTCTTGCAGTCTAGTAGGGATCTGAAGGGATGAGGGTCTTCCTCATTAGGTCTTACAATCTAGTAGGGATCTGAATGGGATGAGGGTCTTCCTCATTAAGTCTTACATTCTAGTAGGGAGCTGGAGGTATGAAGGTCTTCCTCATTAGGTCTTACAATCTAGTAGGGAGCTGGAGGTATGAGGGTCTTCTTCATTAGGTCTTACATTCTAGTAGGGAGCTGGAGGGATGAGGGTCTTCCTCATTAGGTCTTACATTCTAGTAGGGAGCTGGAGGGATGAGGGTCTGCCTCATTAGGTCTTACATGCTAGTAGGGATCTGAAGGGATGAGGGTCTTCCTCATTAGGTCTTACAATCTAGTAGGGAGCTGGAGGGATGAGGGTCTGCCTCATTAGGTCTTACATGCTAGTAGGGATCTGAAGGGAGGAGGGTCTTCCTCATTAGGTCTTGCAGTCTAGTAGGGAGCTGGAGGTATGAGGGTCTTCCTCATTAGGTCTTACAATCTAGTAGGGATCTGAATGGATGAGGGTCTTCCCCATTAGGTCTTACAATCTAGTAGGGAGCTGGAGGGATGAGGGTCTTCCTCGTTAGGTCTTACATTCTAGTAGGGATCTGAAGGGATGAGGGTCTTCCTCATTAGGTCTTACATTCTAGTAGGGAGCTGGAGGGATGAGGGTCTGCCTCATTAGGTCTTGCATTCTAGTAGGGATCTGAAGGGATCAGGGTCTTCCTCTTTAGGTCTTGCAGTCTAGTAGGGATCTGAAGGAATGAGGGTATTCCTCAATAGGTCTTACATTCTAGTAGGGAGCTGGAGGGATGAGGGTCTTCCTCATTAGGTCTTACAATCTAGTAGGGATCTGAAGGAATGAGGGTCTTCCTCATTAGGTCTTGCAGTCTAGTAGGGATCTGAAGGGATGAGGGTCTCCCTCATTAAGTCTTACATTCTAGTAGGGAGCTGGAGGTATGAAGGTCTTCCCCATTAGGTCTTACAATCTAGTAGGGATCTGAAGGGATGAGGGTCTTCCTCATTGGGTCTTGCAGTCTAGTAGGGATCTGAATGGATGAGGGTCTTCCTCTTTAGGTCTTGCAGTCTAGTAGGGAGCTGGAGGTATGAGGGTCTTCCTCATTAGGTCTTACATTCTAGTAGGGAGCTGGAGGGATGAGGGTCTGCCTCATTAGGTCTTGCATTCTAGTAGGGATCTGAAGGGATCAGGGTCTTCTTCTTTAGGTCTTGCAGTCTAGTAGGGATCTGAAGGGATGAGGGTCTTCCTCTTTAGGTCTTGCAGTCTAGTAGGGATCTGAAGGAATGAGGGTATTCCTCAATAGGTCTTACATTCTAGTAGGGAGCTGGAGGGATGAGGGTCTGCCTCATTAGGTCTTACATTCTAGTAGGGAGCTGGAGGGATGAGGGTCTGCCTCATTAGGTCTTGCATTCTAGTAGGGATCTGAAGGGATCAGGGTCTTCTTCTTTAGGTCTTGCAGTCTAGTAGGGATCTGAAGGGATGAGGGTCTTCCTCATTGGGTCTTGCAGTCTAGTAGGGATCTGAAGGGATGAGGGTCTTCCTCTTTAGGTCTTACAATCTAGTAGGGATCTGAATGGGATGAGGGTCTTCCTCATTAGGTCTTACATTCTAGTAGGGAGCTGGAGGGATGAGGGTCTTCCTCATTAGGTCTTACAATCTAGTAGGGATCTGAATGGGATGAGGGTCTTCCTCATTAAGTCTTACATTCTAGTAGGGAGCTGGAGGTATGAAGGTCTTCCTCATTAGGTCTTACAATCTAGTAGGGATCTGAAGGGATGAGGGTCTTCCTCATTGGGTCTTGCAGTCTAGTAGGGAGCTGGAGGTATGAGGGTCTTCTTCATTAGGTCTTACATTCTAGTAGGGAGCTGGAGGGATGAGGGTCTTCCTCATTAGGTCTTACATTCTAGTAGGGAGCTGAAGGGATGAGGGTCTTCCTCATTAGGTCTTACAATCTAGTAGGGAGCTGGAGGGATGAGGGTCTGCCTCATTAGGTCTTACATGCTAGTAGGGATCTGAAGGGAGGAGGGTCTTCCTCATTAGGTCTTGCAGTCTAGTAGGGAGCTGGAGGTATGAGGGTCTTCCTCATTAGGTCTTACATTCTAGTAGGGATCTGGAGGGATGAGGGTCTTCCTCATTAGGTCTTACATTCTAGTAGGGAGCTGGAGGGATGAGGGTCTGCCTCATTAGGTCTTGCATTCTAGTAGGGATCTGAAGGGATCAGGGTCTTCCTCTTTAGGTCTTGCAGTCTAGTAGGGATCTGAAGGAATGAGGGTCTTCCTCATTAGGTCTTACATTCTAGTAGGGAGCTGGAGGTATGAAGGTCTTCCTCATTAGGTCTTACAATCTAGTAGGGATCTGAAGGGATGAGGGTCTTCCTCATTGGGTCTTGCAGTCTAGTAGGGAGCTGGAGGTATGAGGGTCTTCCTCATTAGGTCTTACATTCTAGTAGGGAGCTGGAGGGATGAGGGTCTTCCTCATTAGGTCTTGCATTCTAGTAGGGATCTGAAGGGATGAGGGTCTTCCTCATTAGGTCTTACAATCTAGTAGGGAGCTGGAGGGATGAGGGTCTTCCTCATTAGGTCTTACAATCTAGTAGGGAGCTGGAGGGATGAGGGTCTTCCTCATTAGGTCTTACAATCTAGTAGGGAGCTGAAGGGATGAGGGTCTTCCTCATTGGGTCTTACAATCTAGTAGGGATCTGAATGGATGAGGGTCTTCCTCAATAGGTCTTACATTCTAGTAGGGAGCTGGAGGTATGAGGGTCTTCCTCATTAGGTCTTACAATCTAGTAGGGAGCTGGAGGGATGAGGGTCTTCCTCATTAGGTCTTACAATCTAGTAGGGAGCTGAAGGGATGAGGGTCTTCCTCATTGGGTCTTACATTCTAGTAGGGAGCTGGAGGTATGAAGGTCTTCCCCATTAGGTCTTACAATCTAGTAGGGATCTGAAGGGATGAGGGTCTTCCTCATTGGGTCTTGCAGTCTAGTAGGGATCTGAATGGATGAGGGTCTTCCTCTTTAGGTCTTGCAGTCTAGTAGGGAGCTGGAGGTATGAGGGTCTTCCTCATTAGGTCTTACATTCTAGTAGGGAGCTGGAGGGATGAGGGTCTGCCTCATTAGGTCTTGCATTCTAGTAGGGATCTGAAGGGATCAGGGTCTTCTTCTTTAGGTCTTGCAGTCTAGTAGGGATCTGAAGGGATGAGGGTCTTCCTCTTTAGGTCTTGCAGTCTAGTAGGGATCTGAAGGAATGAGGGTATTCCTCAATAGGTCTTACATTCTAGTAGGGAGCTGGAGGGATGAGGGTCTGCCTCATTAGGTCTTACATTCTAGTAGGGAGCTGGAGGGATGAGGGTCTGCCTCATTAGGTCTTGCATTCTAGTAGGGATCTGAAGGGATCAGGGTCTTCTTCTTTAGGTCTTGCAGTCTAGTAGGGATCTGAAGGGATGAGGGTCTTCCTCATTGGGTCTTGCAGTCTAGTAGGGATCTGAAGGGATGAGGGTCTTCCTCTTTAGGTCTTACAATCTAGTAGGGATCTGAATGGGATGAGGGTCTTCCTCATTAGGTCTTACATTCTAGTAGGGAGCTGGAGGGATGAGGGTCTTCCTCATTAGGTCTTACAATCTAGTAGGGATCTGAATGGGATGAGGGTCTTCCTCATTAAGTCTTACATTCTAGTAGGGAGCTGGAGGTATGAAGGTCTTCCTCATTAGGTCTTACAATCTAGTAGGGATCTGAAGGGATGAGGGTCTTCCTCATTGGGTCTTGCAGTCTAGTAGGGAGCTGGAGGTATGAGGGTCTTCTTCATTAGGTCTTACATTCTAGTAGGGAGCTGGAGGGATGAGGGTCTTCCTCATTAGGTCTTACATTCTAGTAGGGAGCTGAAGGGATGAGGGTCTTCCTCATTAGGTCTTACAATCTAGTAGGGAGCTGGAGGGATGAGGGTCTGCCTCATTAGGTCTTACATGCTAGTAGGGATCTGAAGGGAGGAGGGTCTTCCTCATTAGGTCTTGCAGTCTAGTAGGGAGCTGGAGGTATGAGGGTCTTCCTCATTAGGTCTTACATTCTAGTAGGGATCTGGAGGGATGAGGGTCTTCCTCATTAGGTCTTACATTCTAGTAGGGAGCTGGAGGGATGAGGGTCTGCCTCATTAGGTCTTGCATTCTAGTAGGGATCTGAAGGGATCAGGGTCTTCCTCTTTAGGTCTTGCAGTCTAGTAGGGATCTGAAGGAATGAGGGTCTTCCTCATTAGGTCTTGCAGTCTAGTAGGGATCTGAAGGGATGAGGGTCTTCCTCATTAAGTCTTACATTCTAGTAGGGAGCTGGAGGTATGAAGGTCTTCCTCATTAGGTCTTACAATCTAGTAGGGATCTGAAGGGATGAGGGTCTTCCTCATTGGGTCTTGCAGTCTAGTAGGGAGCTGGAGGTATGAGGGTCTTCCTCATTAGGTCTTACATTCTAGTAGGGAGCTGGAGGGATGAGGGTCTTCCTCATTAGGTCTTGCATTCTAGTAGGGATCTGAAGGGATCAGGGTCTTCTTCTTTAGGTCTTGCAGTCTAGTAGGGATCTGAAGGGATGAGGGTCTTCCTCATTAGGTCTTACAATCTAGTAGGGAGCTGGAGGGATGAGGGTCTTCCTCATTAGGTCTTACAATCTAGTAGGGAGCTGAAGGGATGAGGGTCTTCCTCATTGGGTCTTACAATCTAGTAGGGATCTGAATGGATGAGGGTCTTCCTCAATAGGTCTTACATTCTAGTAGGGAGCTGGAGGTATGAGGGTCTTCCTCATTAGGTCTTACAATCTAGTAGGGAGCTGGAGGGATGAGGGTCTTCCTCATTAGGTCTTACAATCTAGTAGGGAGCTGAAGGGATGAGGGTCTTCCTCATTGGGTCTTACATTCTAGTAGGGAGCTGGAGGTATGAGGGTCTTCCTCATTAGGTCTTACAATCTAGTAGGGAGCTGAAGGGATGAGGGTCTTCCTCATTAGGTCTTACAATCTAGTAGGGAGCTGGAGGGATGAGGGTCTTCCTCATTAGGTCTTACAATCTAGTAGGGAGCTGAAGGGATGAGGGTCTTCCTCATTAGGTCTTACATTCTAGTAGGGAGCTGGAGGGATGAGGGTCTGCCTCATTAGGTCTTGCATTCTAGTAGGGATCTGAAGGGATCAGGGTCTTCTTCTTTAGGTCTTGCAGTCTAGTAGGGATCTGAAGGGATGAGGGTCTTCCTCTTTAGGTCTTGCAGTCTAGTAGGGATCTGAAGGAATGAGGGTATTCCTCAATAGGTCTTACATTCTAGTAGGGAGCTGGAGGGATGAGGGTCTGCCTCATTAGGTCTTACATTCTAGTAGGGAGCTGGAGGGATGAGGGTCTGCCTCATTAGGTCTTGCATTCTAGTAGGGATCTGAAGGGATCAGGGTCTTCTTCTTTAGGTCTTGCAGTCTAGTAGGGATCTGAAGGGATGAGGGTCTTCCTCATTGGGTCTTGCAGTCTAGTAGGGATCTGAAGGGATGAGGGTCTTCCTCTTTAGGTCTTACAATCTAGTAGGGATCTGAATGGGATGAGGGTCTTCCTCATTAGGTCTTACATTCTAGTAGGGAGCTGGAGGGATGAGGGTCTTCCTCATTAGGTCTTACAATCTAGTAGGGATCTGAATGGGATGAGGGTCTTCCTCATTAAGTCTTACATTCTAGTAGGGAGCTGGAGGTATGAAGGTCTTCCTCATTAGGTCTTACAATCTAGTAGGGATCTGAAGGGATGAGGGTCTTCCTCATTAAGTCTTACATTCTAGTAGGGAGCTGGAGGTATGAAGGTCTTCCTCATTAGGTCTTACAATCTAGTAGGGATCTGAAGGGATGAGGGTCTTCCTCATTGGGTCTTGCAGTCTAGTAGGGAGCTGGAGGTATGAGGGTCTTCTTCATTAGGTCTTACATTCTAGTAGGGAGCTGGAGGGATGAGGGTCTTCCTCATTAGGTCTTACAATCTAGTAGGGAGCTGGAGGGATGAGGGTCTGCCTCATTAGGTCTTACATGCTAGTAGGGATCTGAAGGGAGGAGGGTCTTCCTCATTAGGTCTTACAATCTAGTAGGGATCTGGAGGGATGAGGGTCTTCCTCATTAGGTCTTACATTCTAGTAGGGAGCTGGAGGGATGAGGGTCTGCCTCATTAGGTCTTGCATTCTAGTAGGGATCTGAAGGGATCAGGGTCTTCCTCTTTAGGTCTTGCAGTCTAGTAGGGATCTGAAGGAATGAGGGTCTTCCTCATTAGGTCTTGCAGTCTAGTAGGGATCTGAAGGGATGAGGGTCTTCCTCATTAAGTCTTACATTCTAGTAGGGAGCTGGAGGTATGAAGGTCTTCCTCATTAGGTCTTACAATCTAGTAGGGATCTGAAGGGATGAGGGTCTTCCTCATTGGGTCTTGCAGTCTAGTAGGGAGCTGGAGGTATGAGGGTCTTCCTCATTAGGTCTTACATTCTAGTAGGGAGCTGGAGGGATGAGGGTCTTCCTCATTAGGTCTTGCATTCTAGTAGGGATCTGAAGGGATGAGGGTCTTCCTCATTAGGTCTTACAATCTAGTAGGGAGCTGGAGGGATGAGGGTCTTCCTCATTAGGTCTTACAATCTAGTAGGGAGCTGAAGGGATGAGGGTCTTCCTCATTGGGTCTTACAATCTAGTAGGGATCTGAATGGATGAGGGTCTTCCTCAATAGGTCTTACATTCTAGTAGGGAGCTGGAGGTATGAGGGTCTTCCTCATTAGGTCTTACAATCTAGTAGGGAGCTGGAGGGATGAGGGTCTTCCTCATTAGGTCTTACAATCTAGTAGGGAGCTGAAGGGATGAGGGTCTTCCTCATTGGGTCTTACAATCTAGTAGGGATCTGAATGGATGAGGGTCTTCCTCATTAGGTCTTACAATCTAGTAGGGATCTGAATGGATGAGGGTCTTCCTCTTTAGGTCTTGCAGTCTAGTAGGGATCTGAAGGGATGAGGGTCTTCCTCTTTAGGTCTTGCAGTCTAGTAGGGATCTGAAGGGATGAGGGTCTTCCTCATTAGGTCTTGCAGTCTAGTAGGGATCTGAAGGGATGAGGGTCTTCCTCTTTAGGTCTTGCAGTCTAGTAGGGATCTGAAGGGATGAGGGTCTTCCTCATTAGGTCTTGCAGTCTAGTAGGGATCTGAATGGATGAGGGTCTTCCTCATTAGGTCTTACATTCTAGTAGGGAGCTGGAGATATGAAGGTCTTCATCATTAGGTCTTACAATCTAGTAGGGAGCTGGAGGTATGAGGGTCTTCCTCATTGGGTCTTACAATCTAGTAGGGATCTGAATGGATGAGGGTCTTCCTCTTTAGGTCTTGCAGTCAGTGCACCATCTACAGAACATCTCCCGCTGGTCACATTACATTGAATTGTACAGGAAATGACAGCGGCTCCACATTAAAAAGGACAAATAAAACAATAAATGACAATATGACTTGTTATGTGTAACAAATGTTTATGTTATTTATTCATTTTTGCACGAAAGTGGAGTTACCCTTTAAAGCGGGACTCCGCCGGGACTCCTTTTTTTTTTTTTTTTTTTAAAGCCAGCAGCTACAAATACTGCAGCTGCTGACTTTAAAAATCGTGACACTTACCCGCCCAGCGCGCCCGCGATGTCGGCACCCGAAGCCGATCTCTCGGTCGTCTGTCGTGTGCTGCTGCCGCCATCTTGGGTATGGGAATCAGGAAGTGGAGCCTTTCGGCTTCATTTCCCGGTTCCCTACTGCGCATGCGCAAGTCGCGCTGCGCAATAAGGACGGTCCCCGCTGTCTCTGGGATCTGTGTGTTTCCCAGCAGGCAGCGGGGCACTCGCAGAAAGGGGCGGGCACTTGTGGAAAGGGGCGTAATCTACGCCCCTTTTCGCAGAGAGCTATCCCGGAAGTGGGTGCAGATACCTGTACTGTACAGGTATCTGCACCCCCTCCCCCCTGAAAGGTGTCAATTGTGGCGCCGGAGGGGGGGAGGGTTCCAATGAGCGGAAGGTCCACTTTACGGTGGAGCTCCGCTTTAAGTTCAGCTGCTCACTGACTTTCCATTTCCTGCGCTGCCCATAGAAATCGCAGAGCCGCCTCATCTCAGTGAAAAGTCAGACAATGAAGTCCATCATTTGCCCCTTTTATTTCCGGGGGGGGGGGGGGGGGGGTGTCTATTTTTAAATGTTACAACTGAACTCCCACAGATAGAAAATGATCATTTACAGCCGCTGTACCCCCCAGGGGGATTGAGGTGGAAAAGGGGACAGGAAGATTGGGGTGTGAAGGGGGATAGAAGGATTTGGGTGTGAAGGGGGACAGGGGGGTTGGGGTGTGAAGGGGGACAGGGGGATTGGGGTGTGAAAGGGGACAGGGGGATTGGGGTGTGAACGGGGACAGGGGGATTGGGGTGTGAACGGGGACAGGGGGATTGGGGTGTGAAAGGGGACAGGGGGATTGGGGTGTGAACGGGGACAGGGGGATTGGGGTGTGGAGGAGGACAGGGGGGTTGGGGTGTGAAGGGGGACAGGAGGATTGGGGTGTGAAAGGGGACAGGGGGATTGGGGTGTGAAGGGGACAGAGGAATTGGGGTGTGAAGGGGGACAAGAGGTTTGGGGTGTGAAGGGGGACAGGGGGATTGGGTTGTGAAGGGGACAGGGGGATTGGGGTGTGAAAGGGGACAGGGGGATTGGGTTGTGAAGGGGGACAGGAGGATTGGGGTGTGAAGGGGGACAGGGGGGTTGGGGTGTGAAGGGGGACAGGAGGATTGGGGTGTGAAAGGGGACAGGGGGATTGGGGTGTGAAGGGGACAGAGGAATTGGGGTGTGAAGGGGGACAAGAGGTTTGGGGTGTGAAGGGGGACAGGGGGATTGGGTTGTGAAGGGGACAGGGGGATTGGGGTGTGAAAGGGGACAGGGGGATTGGGGTGTGAAGGGGACAGAGGAATTGGGGTGTGAAGGGGGACAAGAGGTTTGGGGTGTGAAGGGGGACAGGGGGATTGGGTTGTGAAGGGGACAGGGGGATTGGGGTGTGAAAGGGGACAGGGGGATAGGGGTGTGAAGGGGACAGGGGGATTGGGGTGTGAAGGGGACATGGGGATTGGGGTGTGAAAGGGGACAGGGGGATTGGGGTGTGAAAGGGGACAGGGGGATTGGGTTGTGAAGGGGACAGGGGGATTGGGGTGTGAAAGGGGACAGGGGGATAGGGGTGTGAAGGGGACAGGGGGATTGGGGTGTGAAGGGGACATGGGGATTGGGGTGTGAAAGGGGATAGAAGGATTGGGGTGTGAAGGGGGATAGAAGGATTGGGGTGTGAAGGGGGATAGAAGGATTGGGGTGTGAAGGGGGATAGAAGGATTGGGGTGTGAAGGGGGACAGGGGGATTGGGGTGTGAAAGGGGACAGGGGGATTGGGGTGTGAAGGGGACATGGGGATTGGGGTGTGAAAGGGGACAGGGGGATTGGGTTGTGAAGGGGACAGGGGGATTGGGGTGTGAAGGGGGATAGAAGGATTGGGGTGTGAAGGGGGACATAATATATAATATAATATAATATAATACAATAAAATATAAGATAATATATAACATAATATAATATAACATAATATAATAATATAATATAACAGTACCCCTGTGTTTCGGGGTGATATGAACGCACAGGTGACGTGTGGTGGAGAGGAGTTCCTATATCTCCAATGACAGGAAGTTGGCGGATGAACGTCCTCACATTGCGGCACTTCTCAGGAATTGTCACTCATGGATGATATTAAACAGGATTATCAGGAAATGAATTGCATTTCTCCGGGCCGAGGAGCCGAGGAGCCGAGGAGCCGAGGAGCCGAGGAGCCGAGGATGGTCTCCTGAGATCTGGGAAGGATTGAGCCCCCTCTCGATCCAGCGATGTGCACGGGAGCCTCAGCTGTCCCCAGTCTCTCTCTCCTCATTGGCTGAGAGTTGGACGGTGGGGCCGAGCCTCGGCTCTATGTGTTCCTATGGATGCAATGAGCTGGGCTCAGGAGCATGCGGCTCACTATTGGGGGCACTGTTTAAGGGGGAGGAGCCAGGAACACTGGTGGGGGGGGGGGGGGGGGTAGGTATGACATGTTTGTTATTTTTATAAAAAAGCAAGCCTTTAATATCTCTTTAACCACTTCAGTCCTGGAAGAATTACCCCCCACCCCCTTAATGATCAGGCCATTTTTTGCAATACAGCACTGCGTTAATTTCCCTGACAATTGCGCGGTCGTGCGACGTTGTACCCAAGTAAATATTCATGTCTTTTTTCCCCACAAATAGAGATTTCTTTTGGTGGTATTTGATCACCTCGGCGGTTTTTCGTTTTTTGCGCTACAAACAAAAAAAGAGACAATTTTGAAAATAATCATTTTTTTCCTACTTTCTGCTACAAAACATCCAATTAAAAATCATCAATTTCTCCATCAATTTTGGCCAGAATGTCTTTGTCACCGCCATTCTCCTCCCAGCCAACCCGCACTTCCTCATCTCCGCCTCCTGCCCTGATTGGCCGGGGGGAGAAGCTGGAAACCAATAGCAAATATTGATTCGCTAGTGTCACGAGTGGGTGGGCTCTGCGTCCCGAGCCCAACCTTTTTCAAGCCAATTGGAGCCTTAGGTGCTTGCAAAAAAAAAAAACACTCATAGCAAGCGATGAGTACGGCGCCCCGCATGCAAACCACCTGCAAACCAGAGGGGGCAGCGCCCCTAATCCAGGCGCCCGGCCGCTAATCTACATGCAGGGCGCCGGACACATGGATTTCAATGGGCTTTTCTTTTTTTTTTTTTTGAAGCATGTGATTAGAGCCTCTGATTGGCTTCAAAAAAGGGTGGTGCTCTGTGCCCCGAGCCCACCCACTTGTGTGACAATAGAAAATTAATATTGGCTTTTGTCTTTCTGATTCTCCTCCCAGCCAATCAGGAAGCAGGTCCTGTTCAGCCAGGAGCAGAAGCAATGGGCCGGCTCTTCCTTCCCTCTGCCTCCTAACTTAAGGTCAGTCTGTCTAATGCCATGGGGGGGGGGCGGGGGGGTGCTTGCAGAGATCGCTGCCTTCCCATCTACCATCCGTTTGTTTCCATTGGGGGGAGGGGTGGCGATCGGTGCTTTCCCACTCACCATCCATCTTCCATGGGGGGGGGGGACAAAAACTGGCACATCGGCGCCATCAGAACACAATACACAAAGCTCTCTCCTGTCACTCACTCCAACGATCGGCGGGTCCTGACCATACATCATTGGCCAGGAACCGATGATGGGCATGTGCTAGAGCCAGAGATAGGGGGGGGGGGTGCTCGCCCCCTACCCAGAAATGCAAAATCAGGTATATATATATATATATGTGATTCTGCGCAGCCGGTCCGCACTGTCGCAGTAAACACACTACAGGGCACGATTGGCAAGTGAAGGTCCTCTTTAACATATTAGGGCTCTACAAGGCCGGGGTTTACATATATTTGGGGTTGCCCTGAATAGATCACCGGGGGGGGGGGGGCACAGATTAATTAGGGAATTGGGGATTGAGCATGTCTCTCTTTTTGGAGGCCGATGGAAAATGCTTCCAGCCCCCCTATGTACAGGAAGATGGGGGGTGTAGTCTGATTGGCCACAAACTACCCTTTCATGGTGAAAATGGATGCAGGAATTCATCCACACCCCTCTATGACATCACTGTTCCACTATGACATCACATTCCTGATGTTCTATGTTTCCTTATTATAGACTTAGGCTGGCCATAGCCGGCGGGGCTCTCTTTGCTGCAGCCACGGGTTACAGGAAAGAAATTTGCACAATTTTCCTATCAACACAGACAGCGCTGTCAGGGGAACTTCTCCTGCCGAGACATTGTCTGCTCCTGACCGGCATGGCTCCTCCCCTCCCCCCCCCCCCTTCTGCTACCAGCCACTTGCGACATTCGGAAGCGAATCCAGCAGGCTGGTTGTACCCAAGTCGATTGAACTTGGTACATTCAGGCTGCCCATTGATGGTTCAAATCTCGACAGGTTCCTGCTGAACCATGTATGGCTGGCCTTAGGGGGTTCTCGCCCTTTACGCCCCAGTGGCCCTAAATTTGTACCTCATTTGATCCACCTGTACAGGGGCCACACACATTCAGTTATGGAGAAATATACTTATTGGCAGTGGCGGCTCTGGTGCTCCATTGGTGAGGACCTCCCGACTGCCGCACCCCATACCCCCTCCCCCCCCCGGTCACCAGCTCACTCACCCCACTGACAGGTGGGTGGTGGCAGCTCCCCCCCCCCCTCAGTCTCCATATCCCGGCTCCGTCAATTCAAGCCCAATACGTCTCCTCCTCCTTCCTCATAGGCCAATAGGATGGCCTTTCCTTTTGACCAATCGGGAAACGGGTCTCACGACCAGCCTCCTGATTGGCCGGGAGGAGAATCAGTGTGAAAACAGCGAATATACATTCGCTGTTGGCACACAACTGGGTGGACTCAGGGCGCCCTTTTTGTAAAGCCTTTTAGAGCCTCTGGCTCCAATCAGGTGCTTCAAAAAAAAATATATATCCCACCCCTCCTCCCCCCACTGGAATCCATGCGTCCGGTGCCCTGTACAGGGCTGGTGCAAGGATTTTTAACACCCTAGGCGAAACCTAATTTTGCCGCCCCTTTGGCTCCACCCCCTTTGCCCTGCACATGTGACAGAAGGCGCCACTATATAGGAAGCATTGGTTTTGCTTCCTTTAGCGCTGGCTCCAGTCCTCTAATTACACTACCGGTCGGACTGAGTTAGTTACATGCTGCATCCTGCAGAGCATGCAGACGTGGAGGGAAATCAGCAGCCAGGCGCCCCTAGGCAGCAGTGCGCCCTAGGCGGCTGCCTAGTTTGCCTAGTGTTAGCACCAGCCCTGGCCCTGTATGTAGATCAGGGGGTTGGATGCATGAGGGGGGGGGGTAGCTCCTGTGCGCCCCAAATGGACGGCCCACCACTGCTTGTTGTATGAACCTCATAAATGGTATCCATGTGGGCTAGAAGGTGAGAAGTGGGTGGAAAGTTCGAAAGGAAATTCTAAGCACCCCATTGGCCCAGAAGGTCTAAAGCAGGGGTCCTCAAACTACGGCCCTCTAGTTGTTCAGGAACTACAATTCCCATCATGCATAGTCATGTCTGTGAATGTCAGAATTTTCCAATGCCTCATGGGACTTGTAGTTTGGCAACAGCTGGAGGGCCGTAGTTTGAAGATCCCTGATCTAAAGCAAACCACCTCCGAAGACGTTTGGCACCTCGACTTCTCCTAAACCAGCTCAGGAACCTTCCATGATTTGTGCCCAGCGCCGGTTCCTCGGCTCCTCGGCTCCTCGCTCGCTCTAAGCACTTGTATCGGATGTACTATTTTTAATGGGTGTTTCTGTATAATAAGGAGGGCCGTGTCCTCGCTACTAAGAGATTGTCCTCAGGGACCGGTGACACGGGGTCTTCTGATCCCCCCTCAGCACCGGCCCGTGTCCTTAAAAAAAGAGGGATATTTGGGGACGGCCAAGATGGGAGCGCAGCAAGCTGGCCACTCTGAAGCTAATTGGTTTTGATGGCGGTGGCCCGGCTTCACCGCTGGAGGCCAGATGGGTCAGGGGATTACGGGAGAGCAGTCTGTCTGGGCCTGACCTGATCCCTATTAACCCCCCGAGACCAGATCATGTGACCCCCGCACCGGTGTGCCGCAGCCAAGTCCGCCACTTCCCCCCCCCCCCCTCTCCGTCCAGTATGGAAGCCGCCATTGCCCATCAGATCCATCACTGCCACCGACATGAATCCTCAGCTGAGGGGCTGCGTTCAGAGGAATGGAAGGAGGAAGAACAGGTCAGGTTTTCAGGATATCTTTGGCTTTGCAATGGCAATTTTTCCAATTATTCCCACCAAGTAACAGCTCCAAACACGACCTCCTGGTAGCCGAACATTCACCATACATGTATCAATGCAAGAGATCAATATAGTGATTGTAACAATTTGTCTATCAGTCATCGATTGAACTAAATGTCAATAAATAGGTGATTGGTTTCCTGCAAAGTCGCCCCCAATCTTGTCCTAGTATTGTGTACGTTTCTTAGTGGGGGGACCTGAGTAGGGGTCTAGTTATCTCACCCCCACTCCTCATACCCCTTCCTCACATGGTTTTCCTGGAAAAGTCAATCGAATACAATCAGTCGATCGTTTCCTTTGTTGGGTCGAAAGATGGTTTTTGATCAAAAGATTGTGGTAAATGATCAGATCTTTCATCGAACGTTTATTGTGTTCTGTGTCCTCAGCATAAGGGCCATGTAAAAGTGATAAAGTAGCCACAGCATGAGCGGGAAAGCCCGTCCCCCGCCAGCATGCTGCAGAGACGCCCCCTTTCTGTCTGTGGGGAAGCAGTGACATCATCACTGGGCTGTACATGACCTAGGGCAGAGAGCAGAGCTGTGGGAGGGGCCCAACAGGCTCCACCCACTACAGGAGGGGGTGGAGACAAGACCAGTCCCCCTGCATTAGGAGAGGGAGCAGTGCAGTGGGAGGGGCCCCAGCAGACTCCACCCATTATAGGAGGGGGCCGAGACAAGACCAGTCACCCGCACAAGGAAAGAGAGCAGAGTTATGGGAGGGGCCATCAGGCTCCACCTACTACAGGAGGGGGCGGAGACAAGACCAGCCCCCCGCACAAGGAGAGGGAGCAGCAGTGGGCGGTCTTTATTACAGGAAGTCTCGGACTGGATGACTGCACAGTCCCACTGATATCCGGTCGCAAAGGATAGGCAGTGAGGGGGAATCTCCCCTGCGGGGACACAGGACAGGAAGTGAGGGGGAATCTCCCCTGCAGGCACACAGGACAGGAATTGAGGGGGAATCTCCCCTGCGGGGACACAGGACAGGAAGTGAGGGGGAATCTCCCCTGCGGGGTCACAGGACAGGAAGTGAGGGGGAATCTCCCCTGCAGGCACACAGGACAGGAAGTGAGGGGGAATCTCCCCTGTGGGGTCACAGGACAGGAAGTGAGGGGAATCTCCCCTGCAGGGACACAGGACAGGAAGTGAGGGAGAATCTCCTCTGCGGGGTCACAGGATAGGAAGTGAGGGGGATCTCCCCTGCGGGGTCACAGGACAGGAAGTGAGGGGGAATTTCCCCTGTGGGGACACAGGACAGGAAGTGAGGGGGAATCTCCCCTGCAGGCACACAGGACAGGAAGTGAGGGGGAATCTCCCCTGCAGGGACACAGGACAGGAAGTGAGGGGGAATCTCCTCTGCGGGGTCACAGGACAGGAAGTGAGGGGAATCTCCCCTGCAGGGACACCGGACAGGAAGTGAGGGGGAATCTCCTCTGCGGGGTCACAGGACAGGAAGTGAGGGGAATCTCCCCTGCGGGGTCACAGGACAGGAAGTGAGGGGGAATTTCCCCTGCAGGGTCACAGGACAGGAAGTGAGGGGAATCTGCCCTGCAGGCACACAGGACAGGAAGTGAGGGAGAATCTCCCCTGCAGGGTCACAGGACAGGAAGTGAGGGGAATCTCCCCTGCGGGGTCACAGGACAGGAAGTGAGGGGGAATTTCCCCTGCGGGGACACAGGACAGGAAGTGAGGGGAATCTCCCCTGCAGGCACACAGGACAGGAAGTGAGGGGGAATCTCCCCTGCGGGGTCACAGGACAGGAAGTGAGGGGGAATTTCCCCTGCGGGGACACAGGACAGGAAGTGAGGGGGAATCTCCCCTGAGGGGACACAGGACAGGAAGTGAGAGGGAATCTCCCCTGAGGGGACACAGGACAGGAAATGAGGGAGAAGGGACACAGGACAGGAAGTGAGGGGGAATCTCGAAAGGTGGCGTCTGGAGTGGCCCTTTAAGTAATCTCATAAATCCGGATATTGGTGGGGGTGGGGCCCTGGACGATCGTTGGGGGTCACACCTTCCTCCCGGCAGCGGCGCCCTCTCCAGGTTATTAGAGCGGAATGATCGCCGGCACGACGCCTTTTTTCTGCTCGTGTTTTACAGTCGGAGTTGCAGATTTTTTTCCAAGCATCTTTATCCAATTCAATGTTCTCATTGGAGGCGAGTCAAGTATCCGCGTGTTTACTCGGCACGATATCATCTCCCGATGACGCCATCGCTCCGGCTGCGCTGACTCTGCCAGTGACAGATAATAACACAGAGATGTGTGGAGCTCAGAGCATCGAACGTCCCTCCGACCCCCTCCCCCCACCCTGACCTCCGGGTGTGCCGGCTCCTCTCCTGCACTTACACGGCTTCCTCTGATTTCACCGCACACTGTGAGCTTCTCACAATGTGCATTAGAAGCTGCAGCAAGTCAGATAAACCCCACCCCCTTTCCTGGCTGGAGGACGTCCGGCACCATCTAGACCTTTCCTCCCCAGCCTGACTGTCCCTGGCCCCGCCCCTTTCATTCATTGGATTTCAGTTTCATCAATCATGGAGGCTCGGCATCACATGTGGGCGTTACCTAAATCCAGCCTGCCTGGAAACTCCCACTCATCTAGACTGACCCCCACATAACTCCTCCCACTGCTTGCATCAGGACTGGGGGCTCTGGAGAGGAGTACTGAGGGGGCTGGGGTGTTTTCAGGAAGTTGTCACACTTTGAATGACAATTACTCAGTCATGTGACATTGTACACAGAGGACATTTTTATAATTTTTTTCACACAAATAGAGATTTCTTTTTGTGGTATTTGATCACCTCTGGGCGATGATAGGCGGCACTGATATGCAGAACTGATGGGCACTGATATGTGGCACTGATAGATGGCACTGATGGGCAACAATAGGTGGTACTGATGGACGGCACTGAAAGGCAGCACTGACTGGCATCACTGATGGGCATTGATTGGTGGTACTGATGAGCACTGATTGGCAGCACTGATGGGCACTGATTGTTGGCACTGATTGGTGTCACTAATGGGCACTGATTGGTGGCACTGATGGGCACTGATTGTTGTCACTGATTGGTGTCACTAATGGGCACTGATTGGTGGCACTGATGGGCACTGATTGGTGGTACTAATGGGCACTGATTGGTGGCACTGTTGGGCACTGATTGGTGGCACTGATGCGAACTGATTGGTGGTACTAATGGGCACTGATTGGTGGCACTGGGTACTGATAGGCACTGATTGGTGGCACTGATGGGCACTGATTGGTAGCACTGATTGGTGGCACTGATTGGTGGCACTGATTGGTAGCACTGATTGGTGGCACTGATTGGTGGCACTGATTGGTAGCACTGATTGGTGGCACTGATTGGTGGCACTGATGGGCACTGATTGGTGGCACTGATGGGCACTGATTGGTGGCACTGATTGGTGGCACTCATGGGCACTGATGGGCACTGATTGTGGCACTGATTGGTGTCACTGATTGTGGCACTGATTGGTGTCACTGATGGGCACTGATTGGTGTCACTGATTGTGGCACTGATTGGTGTCACTGATGGGCACTGATTGGTGTCACTGATTGGTGTCACTGATTGGTGTCACTGATTGGTGGCACTGACGGAACCTGCTGGGGCTACATTGATAACCAGGGCCCTGATTACCTGTACACTCTCTGCTGCGAGGAGATGCCGCTGATCAGCTCTCCTCTCCTCATACTCTGTCAGTGTGAGATGAGGAGAGACAAAAAACAGCACTTCCATGTTTACGTGTGACTGGCTGTGAGTGGACACAGCTGATCACATGGTTGAAGAGCCGCGTCATTGGCTCTTTACCAAGATCGGGGTCACACCGTGTCCCAGAATCACGACCACGATCGCCGCGCTGAGAATGGTGACACTGAGGGCAACATCATATGACGTTGCCCCAGAACAATGCACCCACAGCCACTCCCCCCCCCCCTTGGTCTGTTGGGTCTTTCGCTATTGTCACAACACTGGGTGGGCTCAAGGTGCAGTGCCCTGCCCCCCCTACCCCCCCCCCCCCGGAGCCCACACTTTTTGAAGCCAATTAAAGCTTCAGGCCCTAATCACGTGCGTAAAAAAAAAAATCCCATTGGAATCTATGCGTCTGGCGCCCGGCATGTAGATTAGGGGGCCGGACGTATTGATGGGGGGGGGGCGGGCTGCAACTGCTTCCTATATTACTGACTTTGACTTCTGGGGGTCACCGAGAAAAATCTGACGTCGTCTCTATGGGTGGGAACGCACCGAGAGATTCCTCTAGAACACAGTGCTACATGTGATACGTGAATTAGAATATTGTATGATGTACGGCCAGCTTAGGGCGGCACTCACATCTCATGTATGCAAAAAACGTCGTTTTTGCTGTGCCACCCGTCGGTCAGGGGGCTTCATCCGCAGATGGGCCTTTTTTTGCAAGCAACAAACTTATATGTATTTAAAGTCCCACAATCCACTTTCATTTTTCTTCAAGCAACAACTTGTTAAAACGCACAGTTCGTGCGTTTTGTGCGTAAAGCCCAATTGCAGAAAAGGTACCTGAGCTACTTTGGCGCCAATGCGCCGCACGTATCGCAACCCATTCAAATGGTTTCCAACAAACAAAAAATGCAACAATTTAAAAAATGCAGGAATTTGGCCTGAGGGCGTTCATTCGTCGCACCCGAAGGCGCCTTTCCCCGGGCGACAAAAGTGCATCAGAATTGTTCCCCTATAAATTCTCTGTATACAGAATATTCTACGAAACTTTTCACATCACTAAGCTGCGTTTGCGCTGCGTTTTGAAAAGTCCTGCATCCAGGGGCGGATCCAGAGTCTGGTCCCGGGAGGGGCACTGCCAGAAAATACGTTTTTTTGTGGGCAATTTATCTGGAAATAACTGGTGTTGGCGCTTCAATCATCACGGCGCCATGATTGTTATGGTGTCAGGATGATTGAAGCGCATTATTTCTATTATTACATTGTAATATGAAATGAAATCATTCAACTCACCATAATGCAGAATCAGTGGGAGCCCTGAGCGCGTCACTTGCCACACGTTGCGGATTGTCACTTGCCACGTCATCTGACACAATGTGCCACTTGTCACCCATGTCACCTACCTACCACATTGTCACTTGCCTGCTACAATTGCCACTTACTGTGTCCCAGAGTGAAGTCAGGCAGCAATCAGAGATGATGTAATCTCTCTGCTACCCGCAGCTGCCTGCACAGTGAGGGCGGAGCTACAGGGATGCGGGGCAAGCACTGGACGGTGAGAGATGATGTCATCTCTCTGCTCCCCCGCCCGCCAACCTGCTGATTGGCTAACTGTCTGCTCACCCACCAAGCTGCCAGCCCGCTCACCCACCCTATTGCCCAGCTGCCCACCTGCTAACCCACCTGCCCGTTCACCCACCGCATTGCCCAGCTGCCCACCCGCTGAGCCACCCGCCCGCTCACCCACCGTATTGCCTAGCTGCCCTCCCACTGAGCCACCCGCCTGCTCACCCACCGCATTGCCCAGCTGGCCGCCCACTGAGCTGCCACCTGCTCACCCAACTTATTGCCCAGCTGCACGCCCGCTGAGCCGCCCGCCCACTCACCCACCGCATTGCCCAGCTGCCTGCCCGCTAACCTGCCTGCCCGCTAAGCCACCAAGCTGCCCGCTCAACTATCCATCCGCCGAGCTGCCCGCTCACTTACCCACTGCTCACCCACAACTAATTTTGTTGGGGGGCAATTGCCCCGTTGCCCCCCTGGATCCATCCAGCAGCTAAAATGAATATATGTGTATCATGTGCGTTGCGCTATATTTTATATCCACGTGATTGAGCCTGCTGCTGTTTAGGAGCGCAGACACTGCAGATCACTGTTACTGATAGCTGGTAAATGGGGATTGCTATGATCAATATGATCATTCCGTGTTCTCTTTATTTACTTTCCGTGTTCTCTTTATGTACATTTTATGTTCTCTTTATTTACATTCCATGTTCTCTTTATTTACATTCCATGTTCTCTTTATTTACATTTTATGTTCTCTTTATTTACATTCCATGTTCTCTTTATTTACATTTCATGTTCTCTTTATTTACATTTCATGTTCTCTTTATTTCGATTTTATGTTCTCTTTATTTGCATTCCATGTTCTCTTTATTTGCATTCCATGTTCTCTTTATTTACATTCCATGTTCTCTTTATTTACATTTTATGTTCTCTTTATTTACATTTCATGTTCTCTTTATTTACATTTCATGTTCTCTTTATTTCGATTTTATGTTCTCTTTATTTGCATTCCATGTTCTCTTTATTTACATTCCATGTTCTCTTTATTTACATTCCATGTTCTCTTTATTTACATTTTATGTTCTCTTTATTTACATTTTATGTTCTCTTTATTTACATTCCATGTTCTCTTTATTTACATTTTATGTTCTCTTTATTTACATTTCATGTTCTCTTTATTTACATTTCATGTTCTCTTTATTTACATTTCATGTTCTCTTTATTTCGATTTTATGTTCTCTTTATTTACATTCCATGTTCTCTTTATTTACATTTTATGTTCTCTTTATTTACATTCCATGTTCTCTTTATTTCGATTTTATGTTCTCTTTATTTACTTTCCGTGTTCTCTTTATTTACATTTTATGTTCTCTTTATTTACATTTTGTGTTCTCTTTATTTACATTCCATGTTCTCTTTATTTCGATTTTATGTTCTCTTTATTTACATTCCACGTTCTCTTTATTTACATTCCATGTTCTCTTTATTTACATTCCGTGTTCTCTTTATTTACATTCCATGTTCTCTTTATTTACATTCCATGTTCTCTTTATTTACATTCCATGTTCTCTTTATTTCGATTTTATGTTCTCTTTATTTACATTCCACGTTCTCTTTATTTACATTCCATGTTCTCTTTATTTACATTCCGTGTTCTCTTTATTTACATTCCATGTTCTCTTTATTTACATTCCATGTTCTCTTTATTTACATTCCATGTTCTCTTTATTTAGATTTTATGTTCTCTTTATTTACTTTCCGTGTTCTCTTTATTTACATTCCATGTTCTCTTTATTTACATTCCATGTTCTCTTTATTTAGATTTTATGTTCTCTTTATTTACATTCCATGTTCTCTTTATTTACATTCCGTGTTCTCTTTATTTACATTCCATGTTCTCTTTATTTACATTCCGTGTTCTTTTTATTTTATTTCATTTTATGTTCCCTCAAAGGATTTAACAATCTTTCTGTCAGCAACTTTAAGAATATGGGATAAAATTTAAAAAACGGGAGAACTCTCCACATTGATTGGGCCAATGACCCCGTTGTTCTCCAACACAGATTTTCCACCAGCATTGGGGGCTACTAAATCCATTAAATGGAACAGAACGGAAAACACAAGGGTATCTCAGACCCTTGTAGACGGCAGACTTCCACAACTGCCTGACATGGGGCCTGAAGATAAAAATAAATGGATAAAACATCACCAATTAAACACCTACATGGAATCAAAGATAATACCATTTTTGATTAATAGACCATTAACTAGTTTCAAACAATTGTTAATAAAGGGACAAAAATCTATCCAAAAATTGTCTATTATATATAAAGTGTTGCTTCCCCCGGACCGCTCAGTGAATTAGTATGTATGAGAAAATGGGAGAATGAAATCGAGAATCCGATTACAGAACTGGAATGGGATAAAGCATTGTCAATAATACATAAAGCATCATCGGTTGCGGTTAAACACAAAGAAAGAAACTATAAAATCATAATGAGGTGGTATTGGAGTCCAGTGGCCCTAAATAAAATAAATAAAGAGAATACAGAGGTTTGCTGGAGATGCTTAAAGAAAGGGGAGCGATCATACATATCTGGTATGGGTGTCATATGGTGAGGGATTTCTGGTACAGGAAGTCTGAAATATATCAGAGGGTGTCAGGTATGGAAATAAAATATATCAGAGGGTGTCAGGTATGGAAATAAAATATATCAGAGGGTGTCAGGTATGGAAATACAACCAAATGTAAATGTTGCGATATTATCTATAATACCAGAAACAAAGAAATCAATACAAATGGATATCCTTCACCGTATGACAACAGCAGCCAGAACAGTAATAGCTCGAAGACGGCGAAAAACAAAAAAGTCCTACAATAGTGGAGTGGGTTTGAGAACGGAAGGAAATACAATATACGGAAGAGCAAAGAAATGGAGAAAAGAACACAAAGAATCAAAGGCCAAAAATATGGCAACAATAGGAAAAATGTCAGTCCTCAGCATATATGATGCAATATTTATGATAAGGAATACACCCCCCTGGAGAGAGGGAGATATTAAAAACATTTTTTTTTTTTTTGGTAGATGGTATTTTGAGTGAATGTAGATGGGTGATTGGAATAGAAGATAATAATGTGGTCCTGTGTAAAGGACAAGGGAGAGCATATAAGAGGAAGATAGATTTAAACAATAAGAAATGACAGTCCTCTGTCAGAGATACAGGATAACATGTATAATTATAGGAGTAAAGTATGTAAATGTATTTGTCTAAATTGGTTATAAAACTAATAAAAAGGGATTGAAAACATTTTATGTTCTCTTTATTTACATTCCATGTTCTCTTTATTTACATTCAGCATTTTCTTTATTTACTTTTTATGTTCTCTTTATTTAGATTTTTTGTTCTCTTTATGTTCTCTTTATTTACATTCCGTGTTCTCTTAATTTACATTTTATGTTCTCTTTATTTACATTCCGTGTTCTCTTAATTTACATTTTATGTTCTCTTTATTTACATTCCGTGTTCTCTTAATTTACATTTTATGTTCTCTTTATTTACATTCCGTGTTCTCTTAATTTGCATTTTATGTTCTCTTTATTTACATTCCGTGTTCTCTTTATTTACATTTTATGTTCTCTTTATTTACATTTTATGTTCTCTTTATTTACATTTTTTGTTCTCTTTATTTACATTTTATGTTCTGTTTATTTTTCATTTTTTGTTCTCTTTATTTACATTTTATGTTCTCTTTATTTACATTCCGTGTTGTACGGCTGTACACCGTTCTGGGTCACTATGTCCCGCAATAATGACGGTAAAAAAACGACAATTCCGTGTGCTCAATATACCGTGCCTGGAAGTTATTATTTGTAATCCGATAAAAAGGACTCCGGACACAACTTATGGAGCCCAGTGTTGTCTGGGCTGGAAGATTTCGAAGGGTGTACATCTCTCTGTGTGCGATCTCCAAAAAAAATAAAAAAAATCCAACACAAATGGGCTCCAACTTGCTGGCACGGTAGGGAATTGCACAATGTTTGGTGGTGCTGGGCCAGCACGTCACACAGTATGAGGATCATCTATGAGTCAGGTTTGCACATTTTGGGAGGTGGACGAGGCGGGAAGGCTGAGCCGCCACTAAGGACATTCTGTACTAGCAGTCAGAGTCATGCCAACTCCGAGGTGCAGCAAATTGCATGCAGGCCTGAGTATGAAAATCACAGAGGAGAAGCTACTGGTCCTTTGTAAATCCTTCCTGTCTGGAGGAGTGGGTGGTGGGGGGGGGGGGGGGAACAGAAAATCACAGCACAAGCCTAAACTGAGCCCAAAATGTCGGTGGTTCTATCATTTCCTGCAGATTGCATTAACATAATCCCTGGTGCCTTGAAGGTTCTTCATGTTAGAGGGTGACAACGCTCTGTCCCTGTCTCCCAATAGTGGCACCGGTGTTGTCACCAAGACACATAGCACTCTTTTCACATAGAGATGGAAATGATGATCGATTCGCTCCTCCCTCTACTCTTCCATGTCCCTGGATGGCTCTTTTGTCATACTGGTTGAGACTAATATTAAAAATGTTTTTAAAATTTTGAAAAATGGATTGAAAAATAAAAAAGAGCTATGACTGCCATTCCCTGTTCTTGCTGCCATAGCAGCGTCGTGTTGGCAGATGGGCTTTCCCAGAATTCTCTCTGCCATGCTATTGTTTTTGGCCCCTCCCAGAAATCTGCAGAGAGCTTGTGGTCAGATTAATGAGATGCCGTTATTTCCTATTGCTGGGCCCGGGGCCCGACTTTCCCTGACTCCATGGTTAAGCCCCACCGACCGCCGTCTCCGCTTCCAATGAGAATGCTGTTACTGGTCACTGAGGAATCCTCATTGGACAATGGAACAGCGGTTAGTGGAGCTTAGCCATGATGCCCGGGATGGTCAGTGTAACGAAACGTCCGGTGAGATGGACATAGCAGAGGCTTCTCTGGCTAATAAAGATAATAGGGACCATCTTGCAGGATTTGCTCATTTAAAAAGTAAAAAGGGATTACGGGTTCTCTTCATTCTCACTCTATTTCAGCCACGATCCTATCGGAGATGTTATCTAAGTGACAAATGCTGTAAGGCCAGAATAACGATCACAGCAATCTAGTACAGAAAATACCAAATAAAATGTCAAAAATTCTGTGAATCAACAAAAGCTGATGCCAAAGGCAAACATTATATGGTCAAAAAGTGTGGACAACTGATCACTACACCTACATGAACTTATTAGATACCCCATTCCAGAACTATGACCATTAATATGGAGTTCCTCCCCCCCCCCTTATGGCCATTAATATGGAGTTGCCCCCCCTAATAGCCATTAATATGTTAATATGTTAATATGTTACCCCCCCCTATGACCATTAAGTTGGAGTTCCCCCCTTATGACCATTAATATAGAGTTGCCCCCCTTATGACCATCAATATGGAGTTGCCCCCCCTTATGACCATTAATATGGAGTTGCCCCCCCTTATGGCCATTAATATGGATTTGCCCCCCCTTATAGCCATTAATATGGAGTTGCCCACCCTTATGACCATTAATATGGATTTGCCCCCCTTATGGCCATTAATATCGAGTTGCCCCCCCCTTATGGCCATTAATATTGAGTTGCCCCCCCTTATGGCCATTAATATTGAGTTGCCCCCCCCATGACCATTGATATAGAGTTCCCCCCTCTTTATGGCCATTAATATAGAGTTGCCCCCCTTATGACCATTAATATGGAGTTGCCCCCCCTTATGGCCACAGGGGGGGTACAGTCTTGCTTTGTACACGGGCGGGGGGCAGAGTCATGCTTTGTACACAGGGTGGGGGCACAGTCATGCTTTGTACATGGGGGGGCACAGTCATGCTTTGTACATGGGGGGGCACAGTCATGCTTTGTACACGGGGGGGCACAGTCATGCTTTGTACATGGGGGGGCACAGTCATGCTTTGTACACGGGGGGGCACAGTCATGCTTTGTACACAGGGTGGGGGGCACAGTCATGCTTTGTACACGGGGGGGCACAGTCATGCTTTGTACACAGGGGGGGGGGGGCACAGTCATGCTTTGTACACGGGGGAGCACAGTCATGCTCTGTACATGGGGGGGCACAGTCATGCTTTGTACATGGGGGGGGGCACAGTCATGCTTTGTACACGGGGGGGGCACAGTCATGCTTTGTACACGGGGGGGCACAGTCATGCTTTGTACACAGGGTGGGGGGCACAGTCATGCTTTGTACACGGGGGGGCACAGTCATGCTTTGTACACAGGGGGGGGGGGGGGGCACAGTCATGCTTTGTACACGGGGGAGCACAGTCATGCTCTGTACATGGGGGGGCACAGTCATGCTTTGTACATGGGGGGGGGCACAGTCATGCTTTGTACACGGGGGGGGCACAGTCATGCTTTGTACACGGGGGGGCACAGTCATTCTTTGTACACAGGGTGGGAGCACAATCATGCTTTGTACACAGGGTGGGGGCACAGTCATGCTTTGTACACAGGGTGGGGGCACAGTCATGCTTTGTACACGGGGGGGCACAGTCATGCTTTGTACACGGGGGGGGGCACAGTCATGCTTTGTACACGGGGGAGCACAGTCATGCTCTGTACATGGGGGGGCACAGTCATGCTCTGTACACGGGGGGGCACAGTCATGCTTTGTACATGGGGGGGGCACAGTCATGCTTTGTACACGGGGGGGCACAGTCATTCTTTGTACACAGGGTGGGAGCACAATCATGCTTTGTACACAGGGTGGGGGCACAGTCATGCTTTGTACACAGGGTGGGGGCACAGTCATGCTTTGTACACAGGGCGGGGGCACAGTCATGCTTTGTACACAGGGTGGGGGCACAGTCATGCTTTGTACACAGGGTGGGGGCATAGTCATGCTTTGTACACAGGGTGGGGGCACAGTCATGCTTTGTACACGGGGGGGCACAGTCATGCTTTGTACACGGGGGGGCACAGCCATGCTTTGTACATGGGGGGGCACAGTCATGCTTTGTACACGGGGGGGGGCACAGTCATGCTTTGTACACAGGGGGGCAGAGTCATGCTTTGTACACAGGGGGGGCACAGTCATGCTTTGTACACGGGGGGGCACAGCCATGCTTTGTACATGGGGGGGCACAGTCATGCTTTGTACACGGGGGGGCACAGTCATGCTTTGTACACAGGGGGGCAGAGTCATGCTTTGTACACAGGGTGGGGGCACAGTCATGCTTTGTACACAGGGGGGCAGAGTCATGCTTTGTACACAGGGGGGGCACAGTCATGCTTTGTACACGGGGGGGGCACAGTCATTCTTTGTACACGGGGGGGGGGACAGTAATGCTGGAACAGAAAAGGTTCTTCAGCAAACTGTATCACAATGTGGGAAGAGCACCATTGTCCACAATGTCTATGTATGATGGAGGACAACCAGGACCCCTCACTGGAGACACGTTGGAAGGGGGTTCACATACTAAAGGTAGGTTTGATGGGCAGGCGTCCATAAATGATTGGTCCCCTGCTGTGTGTCATGTCAGAGATTACAATCTTAGATAATTGTGTGAGTTTTGGGTAAAAAAAACATTGAGAAACTGACCACTTCATCTGAGATTTTATAAGACCAAAAAACGTTGTACTAAAAGCATCCAATCGAGAAACGCATGATCGTTTTCCTTTTAAAGACGATCATTTTATTTTGTCATTTTTTTATTCAAATCTATTGCTAGCATATAAAATGTTCATCTGAGCCACAATTTTTATTGATCAATGTGAGAGATTATTGATTAATGTGAGAGATTATTGATTAATGTGAGAGATTATTGATCAATGTGAGAGATTATTGATTAATGTGAGAGATTATTGATTAATGTGAGAGATTATTGATCAATGTGAGAGATTATTGATTAATGTGAGAGATTATTGATCAATGTGAGAGATTATTGATTAATGTGAGAGATTATTGATCAATGTGAGAGATGTACGTCTTCCCACTCCCTTCCGGATATGGAAACAAAATTGTTTTTTTATAGTTCTTTTTTTTGTCTTCTCTTGTAACTACTGTAGTTGTTTTGTGATTGTCTCCTACGGAGGGATTACTGCTTTTATTTTGTATGTTTTTTTTTTTTTTTTTTTTTTTACATGATCGAAAAATAAACGAAAAACGAACAAACTAAGAGAGATCCCTTAAAACTGGGATTCGATCTCTCGTCCATGGATCGCTCGTCCGTCGATCACTCGTCCGAGATGTCCATATATATATATATATATATATACGATCGTGTCGAATCGTTCATCCAGACAAGAGCGCGTTCAAATATCACACAGAATAAAGTCTCTGATTCGGTTTCGGTTGCGCGGCACTTGCTGCTCCCACATGTGGTTTCCATAATGACGGGGTTGTGACTTAAGCCATGAAAACTGTCGCTTTCCACTTATGCCGCATTTTCATCAGCTAAACATAGAAGCAATTACAGTCACAGGACGTTTTGTGTTTCGGAGACCGCTGATTTCCCGAGCCCATCCCAGCCAGGCTGACAACAGGGAAGGCACAAACATTCAACAATAGAACATGAGGGATTCTGGGAGATTTAAAGGAGACCTCCTCCCCTAGATATTCCTTTTTGTTAGGAGTGGAGGGGAGCAATAGATAAAAATAAAATCATTTTGACATTTTAGCACAGTGACGTCCCTTTAGATCGGCCTTTCTCAACCTTTTCAACACAGAGGAACCCTTGAAAAAGTTCTCCGGTCTCGGGGGAACCCCCTGCTAGAAATTAGAAATCTACAACTCATGATACATTAGTGTGATGGTCAGTGGGAAGAACGGTCCTTACACTTGTGGTAATTGGGAAGAATGGTCCTTACACTTGTGGTCATTGAGAAGAATGGTCCTCACACTTGTGGTCATTGAGAAGAATGGTCCTTACACTTGTGGTCAGTGGGAAGAACGGTCCTTACACTTGTGGTCAGTGGGAAGAATGGTCCTTACACTTATGGTCATTGGGAAGAATGGTCCTTACACTTGTGGTCATTGAGAAGAATGGTCCTTACACTTGTGGTCATTGAGAAGAATGGTCCTCACACTTGTGGTCATTGAGAAGAATGGTCCTTACACTTGTGGTCAGTGGGAAGAATGGTCCTTACACTTGTGGTCAGTGGGAAGAACGGTCCTTACACTTGTGGTCATTGGGAAGAATGGTCCTTACACTTGTGGTCATTGGGAAGAATGGTCCTTACACTTGTGGTCATTGGGAAGAATGGTCCTTACACTTGTGGTCATTGAGAAGAATGGTCCTTACACTTGTGGTCATTGGGAAGAATGGTCCTTACACTTGTGGTCATTGGGAAGAATGGTCCTTACACTTGTGGTAATTGGGAAGAATGGTCCTTACACTTGTGGTCATTGAGAAGAATGGTCCTTACACTTGTGGTCAGTGGGAAGAATGGTCCTTACACTTGTGGTCAGTGGGAAGAACGGTCCTTACACTTGTGGTCATTGGGAAGAATGGTCCTTACACTTGTGGTCATTGGGAAGAATGGTCCTTACACTTGTGGTCATTGGGAAGAATGGTCCTTACACTTGTGGTCATTGAGAAGAATGGTCCTTACACTTGTGGTCATTGGGAAGAATGGTCCTTACACTTGTGGTCATTGGGAAGAATGGTCCTTACACTTGTGGTCATTGGGAAGAATGGTCCTTACACTTGTGGTCATTGGGAAGAATGGTCCTTACACTTGTGGTCATTGAGAAGAATGGTCCTTACACTTGTGGTCATTGGGAAGAATGGTCCTTACACTTGTGGTCATTGGGAAGAATGGTCCTTACACTTGTGGTCATTGGGAAGAATGGTCCTTACACTTGTGGTCATTGGGAAGAATGGTCCTTACACTTGTGGTCATTGGGAAGAATGGTCCTTACACTTGTGGTCATTGGGAAGAATGGTCCTTACACTTGTGGTCATTGGGAAGAATGGTCCTTACACTTGTGGTCATTGGGAAGAATGGTCCTTACACTTGTGGTCAGTGGAAAGAATGGTCCTTATACTTGTGGTCATTGGGAAGAATGGTCCCTACACTTGTGGTCAATGGGAAGAATGGTCCTTACACTTGTGGTCAATGGGAAGAATGGTCCCTACACTTGTGGTCATTGGGAAGAATGGTCCTTACACTTGTGGTCAGTGGGAAGAATGGTCCTTATACTTGTGGTCAGTGGGAAGAATGGTCCTTATACTTGTGGTCAGTGGGAAGAATGTTCCTTACACTTGTGGTCAGTGGGAAGAATGGTCCTTACACTTGTGGTCATTGGGAAGAATGGTCCTTACACTTGAGGTCATTGGGAAGAATGTTCCTTACACTTGTGGTCAGTGGGAAGAATGGTCCTTACACTTGTGGTCATTGGGAAGAATGGTCCTTACACTTGTGGTCATTGGGAAGAATGGTCCTTACACTTGTGGTCATTGGGAAGAATGGTCCTTACACTTGTAGTCAGTGGGAAGAATGGTCCTTACACTTGTGGTCACTGGGCAGAATTAACCCCTTACGGATAGCTAAAAAAGATCAATGGTGTCAGTGGGAACTTATCCAAGAGGCAGAAATGGCCCAATGCTGAAGGAACCCCTTAGCAACCTCTGGAGAAACCCTGGTTCAGAATCACTGCTTTAGTCTTTTGTGTTGGAGTTTTGGATGCAGAGATTATCAAGGGTGCAGCTTGATGACATCATCGCTATATCAATGGTGTGTAGAGGCTCACAGATTATTACAGCAGTGCAATGGGGAAGTAGGCTGGACACACTGAAGTCCCGTATTCCAAGAGTGATTGCCACCATACCTCCTGGAGCAGTGGTTCTCCTGCCCTCAGGGCCCACTAACAGGCCAGGTTTTAAGTATTACCTTGGAGGAGATGCAGACTAGAATACTGCGATCACAAAATGATATCACCTGTGATGTATTTAAGTTATCTTGCAAACCTGTCCTGTTAGTGGGTCCTGTGGACAGGGGTTGAGAACCACTGTCCTAGAGGGACATCTAGACTTACAATGTTGCTTTACCCTTCTACACCTACTATATGGCCAACAGTATGGGGACACCTGACCATTACACCTACTATATGGCCAACAGTATGAGGACACCTGACCTTCACACCTACTATATGGCCAACAGTATGGGGACATCTGACACTCTTACCTACTATATGGCCAACAGTATGGGGACACCTGACCATCACACCTACTATATGGCCAACACTACGAGGACACCTGACCTTCACACCTATTATATGGCCAACAACAGTATGAACACACTTGACCATCCCACCTGCTATATGGCCAAAAGTATGAGGACATCTGACCATCACACTTACTATATGGCCAACAGTGCCCTTCACTGCAAACATCTGAACTCAAAAAAGTGTCCACATACGGTTGGCCATATAGTAGGTGTGATGATCAGGTCTCCTCATACTGTTGGTCATATACAATAGTATGAGGACACCTGACCATCACACCTACTATATGGCCAATAGTATGAGGACACCTGACCATCACACCTACTATATGGCCAACAGTATGTGGACACCTGACCATCACACCTACTATATGGCCAATAGTATGAGGTCACCTGACCATCACACCTACTATATGGCCAATAGTATGAGGACACCTGACCATCACACCTACTATATGGCCAACAGTATGTGGACACCTGACCATCACACCTACTATATGGCCAATAGTATGAGGTCACCTGACCATCACACCTACTATATGGCCAAAAGTACGAGGACACTTTTTTGAGTTGAGATGTTTGCAGTGAAGGGCACTGGTAATGTTGCAGCACAACCAAAAACAGAAGTAGGAAAATATAAAACATCTCCTGTATATAACAGACACGTTTGTAAAATTCAAAGAGTTTCACGAGGTGTAATTAGAGTATAGAGTAAGTAGAGTATCCCGCGGACAACCAATTTAAAGCTCAGCGAGTCGGTGTCTAGGACACAATATTCATACTCTGATGTGGCAGACGTGCTGAGATTTGAATTGATTGTTGATGGGATATTCTACATATTTATATCATCTCTGTTGTGCAGACGTCAGCACAGGAACATCTTCTTCTTCTTCTTCTAGAGTTTAGTATCATCATGTGTGACTACAGATCAGGACTGTACAGCCAGCTCAATGTTTTATACGGCATGGAATGGCTGGGACACTGTACACTCAGATATTCATATATATAAATATACACACAGTATAGAGCATACAATCTGGTTTCTAGGGCTGATGATTCTACTTGTTTAATATATATGTATTACTTACTGTGTGCCACAGGTTAGATACATAAAATCTACATCAAAACTTATAGATTTTATAAACTTGTCCATTATATAGACTGATATATGTCTGCCGGGAGATTAACAGTTGTCAGTTTTTAATTTTATTGGGTAGGGAGAGCGAGACAAGGGTTGATTTACTAAAGACAAATAGACTCTGCACCTTGCAAAGTGCAGTTGCTCCAGCGCTTCGTAAATGAGGGGAAGCTCTGCTGACTCCTATCATCCAATCACGTGCAAGCAAAAATGCTGGTTTTTTTTTCCTTGTATGTGATTGAGTTTTCTTTTTAAAGTGAAGTTTTACCTACTGTATTTATCGGCGTATAACACGCACCCCAAGTTTAGGAGGGAATTTAACCCCCCTGACGGTCTTCCCGAGTCTGGCTCGGGGTGGAATTTTTGTACCATTAGCGGTAACCCCGAGCCAGACTCGGGACTGAATCGTTGGATCCAGGAGGAGGTTTACTTACCTTCTCCCTCGGATCCAGCGTTGTCTCCCCGCTGTACGAGCGAGCCGTGTCTCGCTCGATCTATCACGGAGCTGATCTCCGTGCCCTGCGAGCGTTGCGACGCACAGGGATGGAGATCGGCGCCAAATTCAAAAAGTGAAACACACAGTATACATACAGTATAATGTAATCTTACAGATTACATTGCTGTATGTAAATATTTCACCTCCCCTTTGTCCCTAGTGGTCTGCCCAGTGTCCTGCATGCAGTTTTATAATATAAAAACTGTTCTTTATGCCTGGAAACTGGAGATTGTCCATAGCAACCAAACTGTCATTTTACATCAAAAATGGTTTTAGACCAGCTAGAAAACAGCGATAATAAATTAGAATCACTCACAGAATTGAGGGATAGCGATTTGTGGGGAGATCCGTCATCAAATACTGAAAAGTAATGACAGTGACAATTCTGCAACTCAGCAAATTTCAGTGTTTTTAATTTGATTACATTATTGAATCATTTTTATTATTGTTATATTATTATTTGGTACAATTATTTATAGTTATTTATTATATTATAATTTACGATTTCATTTTTCAAACTTTATCATACCCGGGATGTCTGCTAGACTCTGGTTTGGACAGATTTAAGAGAGTTATTCCTAAGAATTACAGGACTACAATATAAAACGCCAGATTTTCATGCAAAATAATTGTACCGCTTTTAGCCCCTAAAATCCAAAATAATTGTACCGCCAGGGAGGTTAAAAGAAAAAAACTTTTAGGAGGGAAGTTTAAGGAAAAAAACTTACATTTAAATGCCCATCAATGCAGCCTTGTCAGTGTCATTTGCAGCCTTGCATTGCAGCCTTCCATTGCAGCCGTCCATTGCAGCCTTCCATTGCAGCCTTCCATTGTAGCCTTCCATTGCAGCCTTCCATTGTAGCCGTCCATTGCAGCCTTCCATTGCAGCCTTCCATTGCAGCCTTCCATTGCAGCCGTCCATTGCAGCCTTCCATTGTAGCCTTCCATTGCAGCCTTCCATTGTAGCCGTCCATTGCAGCCTTCCATTGCAGCCTTCCATTGCAGCCTTCCATTGTAGCCTTCCATTGCAGCCTTCCATTGCAGCCTTCCATTGCAGCCTTCCATTGTAGCCTTCCATTGTAGCCTTCCATTGCAGCTTTCCATTGCAGCCTTCCATTGCAGCCTTGCATTGCAGCCTTGCATTGCAGCCTTGCATTGCAGCCTTGCATTGCAGCCGTCCATTGCAGCCTTCCATTGCAGCCTTGCATTGTAGGCTTCCATTGCAGCCGTCCATTGCAGCCTTCCATTGCAGCTTTCCATTGCAGCCTTCCATTGCAGCCTTGCATTGCAGCCTTGCATTGCAGCCGTCCATTGCAGCCTTCCATTGCAGCCTTCCATTGCAGCCTTGCATTGCAGCCTTGCATTGTAGGCTTCCATTGCAGCCTTGCATTGCAGCCTTGCATTGCAGCCGTCCATTGCAGCTTTCCATTGCAGCCTTCCATTGCAGCCTTGCATTGTAGGCTTCCATTGCAGCCTTCCATTGCAGCCTTCCATTGCAGCCTTGCATTGTAGGCTTGTCTCCTTGCCATTTAAAAAATGGCGCCACCGAGATACAGAGAGGATGTCCTGTGTATCTCGGCAGCGCTCGTTCTCGGCTGTTCTCGGTGGCTTTCGGGTATTTTTGGCCGCACTCGGCCATTCTCAGCTATTTTCGTCCGTTCTCGCCTATTTTGGGCCCTTCTCGGTGGCTTTCCAAAATTTGTCTTTAGTAAATCAACCCCATAGCGTCTCTTTTTTAGGGATATTATTAAAGAATTGTGTTGTTTTTTCTAATATTTAATTTTCATTTCATCTCTCATATATTTTTTATTTTTATTTTTTTCTTACTTTTTGGTTATTATAAGTTTTGTACACTTCAGAGTTCCACCCACTGTAACAACTGGTGGCGCTCTTGGGATGTGGCAGATAAGTATTGTTTTTATAGAATAACATAGAAACATAGACGAGCGATGGCAGAAAAAGACAGAGTAGTCCATCGAGTCTGCCCATTTTTTTTTTTTTTGGAGGGGGGGGGGGGGGGTTTAGGGCTTTTGGGTGGGTTTTTTTATTTTATTTTATTGTTTTGTTAGGTTTTTTTTTTTGGTTAACTTTGTTGTCTGACTATAGATCTATTTTTATCCCATGCAATGTCTCATTACCTCTGCTGGAAGTTTGATAGTCAAGTGTCCTCCTATTGTTGGCCATATAGAAATGTTGGATGAGAAGACCTGGCTCACCATCAAATTCACCCCAAAGGTGTTCAGTAGGGATGAGGTCGGGGCTCTGTGCAGGGCACTCGAGTTCCTCTACACCAGGGTCTCCAAACTTTTCAAACAAAGGGGCCAGTCTGCTGTCCTCCAGACTTTAGGAGGGCCGGATTGTGGCCGGCGGGGGAGGAAAATGTCCCACTGCCCAGCATTATTGAGAATAAATATGGCCTCAGCATTGGTGGTCAGTAGGAGGAGTAGTGCCCCATCTCTGGTATTAGTAGGAGGAAAAGTATCCCATCATTGGTATCAGTGGAAGACATAGTTCCCCATTGCTGGTGTCAGTGGGAGGAATAGTGCCCCATCATTGGTATCAGTGGAAGACATTGTTCCCCATTGCTGGTGTCAGTGGGAGGAATAGTGCCCCATCATTGATATCAGTGGAAGACATAGTTCCCCATTGCTGGTGTCAGTGGGAGGAATAGTGCCCCATCATTGGTATCAGTGGAAGACATTGTTCCCCATTGCTGGTGTCAGTGGGAGGAATAGTGCCCCATCATTGATATCAGTGGAAGACATAGTTCCCCATTGCTGGTGTCAGTGGGAGGAATAGTGCCCCATCATTGATATCAGTGGAAGACATAGTTCCCCATTGCTGGTGTCAGTGGGAGGAATAGTGCCCCATCATTGATATCAGTGGAAGACATAGTTCCCCATTGCTGGTGTCAGTGGGAGGAATAGTGCCCCATCATTGATATCAGTGGAAGACATAGTTCCCCATTGCTGGTGTCAGTGGGAGGAATAGTGCCCCATCATTGGTATCAGTGGAAGACATAGTTCCCCATTGCTGGTGTCAGTGGGAGAAATAGTGCCCCATCATTGGTATCAGTGGAAGACATAGTTCCCCATTGCTGGTGTCAGTGGGAGGAATAGTGCCCCATCATTGATATCAGTGGAAGACATAGTTCCCCATTGCTGGTGTCAGTTGGAGGAATAGTGCCCCATCATTGGTATCAGTGGAAGACATAGTTCCCCATTGTTGGTGTCAGTGGGAGGAATAGTGCCCCATCATTGATATCAGTGGAAGACATAGTTCCCCATTGCTGGTGTCAGTGGGAGGAATAGTGCCCCATCATTGGTATCAGTGGAAGACATAGTTCCCCATTGCTGGTGTCAGTGGGAGGAATAGTGCCCCATCATTGATATCAGTGGAAGACATAGTTCCCCATTGCTGGTGTCAGTGGGAGGAATAGTGCCCCATCATTGGTATCAGTGGAAGACATTGTTCCCCATTGCTGGTGTCAGTGGGAGGAATAGTGCCCCATCATTGATATCAGTGGAAGACATAGTTCCCCATTGCTGGTGTCAGTGGGAGGAATAGTGCCCCATCATTGGTATCAGTGGAAGACATTGTTCCCCATTGCTGGTGTCAGTGGGAGGAATAGTGCCCCATCATTGGTATCAGTGGAAGACATAGTTCCCCATTGCTGGTGTCAGTGGGAGGAATAGTGCCCCATCATTGATATCAGTGGAAGACATAGTTCCCCATTGCTGGTGTCAGTTGGAGGAATAGTGCCCCATCATTGGTATCAGTGGAAGACATTGTTCCCCATTGCTGGTGTCAGTGGGAGGAATAGTGCCCCATCATTGGTATCAGTGGAATAAATAGTTCCCCATTGCTGGTGTCAGTGGGAGGAATAGTGCCCCATCATTGATATCAGTGGAAGACATAGTTCCCCATTGCTGGTGTCAGTGGGAGGAATAGTGCCCCATCATTGGTATCAGTGGAAGACATTGTTCCCCATTGCTGGTGTCAGTGGGAGGAATAGTGCCCCATCATTGATATCAGTGGAAGACATAGTTCCCCATTGCTGGTGTCAGTGGGAGGAATAGTGCCCCATCATTGGTATCAGTGGAAGACATAGTTCCCCATTGCTGGTGTCAGTGGGAGGAATAGTGCCCCATCATTGATATCAGTGGAAGACATAGTTCCCCATTGCTGGTGTCAGTGGGAGGAATAGTGCCCCATCATTGGTATCAGTGGAAGACATAGTTCCCCATTGCTGGTGTCAGTGGGAGGAATAGTGCCCCATCATTGGTATCAGTGGAAGACATAGTTCCCAATTGCTGGTGTCAGTAGGAGGAAAAGTATCCCATCATTGGTATCAGTGGAATAAATAGTTCCCCATTGCTGGTGTCAGTGGGTGGAATAGTGCCCCATCATTGATATCAGTGGAAGACATAGTTCCCCATTGCTGGTGTCAGTGGGAGGAATAGTGCCCCATCATTGGTATCAGTGGAAGACATAGTTCCCCATTGCTGGTGTCAGTGGGAGGAATAGTGCCCCATCATTGGTATCAGTGGAATAAATAGTTCCCCATTGCTGGTGTCAGTGGGAGGAATAGTGCCCCATCATTGGTATCAGTGGAAGACATAGTTCCCCATTGCTGGTGTCAGTGGGAGGAATAGTGCCCCATCATTGATATCAGTGGAAGACATAGTTCCCCATTGCTGGTGTCAGTGGGAGGAATAGTGCCCCATCATTGGTATCAGTGGAAGACATAGTTCCCCATTGCTGGTGTCAGTGGGAGGAATAGTGCCCCATCATTGATATCAGTGGAAGACATAGTTCCCCATTGCTGGTGTCAGTGGGAGGAATAGTGCCCCATCATTGGTATCAGTGGAAGACATAGTTCCCCATTGCTGGTGTCAGTGGGAGGAATAGTGCCCCATCATTGATATCAGTGGAAGACATAGTTCCCCATTGCTGGTGTCAGTGGGAGGAATAGTGCCCCATCATTGATATCAGTGGAAGACATAGTTCCCCATTGCTGGTGTCAGTGGGAGGAATAGTGCCCCATCATTGGTATCAGTGGAAGACATAGTTCCCCATTGCTGGTGTCAGTGGGAGGAATAGTGCCCCATCATTGGTATCAGTGGAAGACATTGTTCCCCATTGCTGGTGTCAGTGGGAGGAATAGTGCCCCATCATTGGTATCAGTGGAAGACATAGTTCCCCATTGCTGGTGTCAGTGGGAGGAATAGTGCCCCATCATTGATATCAGTGGAAGACATAGTTCCCCATTGCTGGTGTCAGTGGGTGGAATAGTGCCCCAAGGCCCGGATAAAGGCTAGCAAAGGGCCGCAGTTCGGAGACCCCTGCTCTATACCAAACTGGGCACACCATGTCTTTATGGAGCTGACATGGGGGGGGGGGGGGGTGTCACAGTCATGGTGGAAGAGAAAATGGTCTTCAACAAACTGTTACCACAAGGCTGGAGGAGTAGAATTGTCTACAATGTCCTTGTATGATGTCGAGTTTTGGAAGGGGCAGAGACACTATTATGGCGACATGACATCACTTAGATATATAGGAAGCCAATGGGACGTTCAGCCCTCTGGTCTCCTCTTAAGAATAAAATAACGATCTTTTGGGGATTTTGCCTTCAATTAAATGTATGAAACAATAAAGGAGGTGCTCTGAACCCCTATGAAGCTGACCTATGCTCAACACAGCCAGAGGGTATTCCCCCTATCTCCCTCTTGCCATGCCTGGCATATAGTAGCACCGTAACAGAAATGCCCCAACCCAGAAGCCTGGGACCCCAGAGACCCGGGGGCGACTTCTCCAACTGGACCATACTCCTTTACCACTGCTCATGGCCATCATTCCACTCCATCACATCACCATAATTATTATTATTATACAGGATTTACACAGCGCCAACAGTTTGCGCAGCACTTTACAAGATGGGGCAAACAGTACATTTACAATACAAGAAGAACCAGGAGGCCCTGTGCCTTGGAGCTTACAATCTATGGATATTCCGCAACCAGTGAACTCAAAGACTAAAATGATTTCTTGCACGAGTCTCTACTTCCAAAAGAAATTCTCTCCATCGTTAATCATTGTGCCAAAACAATTTATTACAAAAGCCGACTCCTGCTACAAATTACACGCTGATCTTCCGCTTTACCCCGACATTGTCTGGAGCGAACAAGATTTCAAAATAACGAATTCTATTTTATGTTGCCTATCTTGACAAGGAGCGAGCCCCTCACCGTGGAGAGATATGAGGGCGGTTCTGTCGGGTCAAAGAGAAGAAGACGCTTCCAGGGAACGAGGAGGAAGCTCACAGAGCCCCGTCCAAAAAATGTCCCTCCAAATCCATGAAAATAAAGTGTCATAAAACTGCCAAAATAACCATCAGCCAACCTACGGAACGAAGACTTATCCCAGATGTTGGTGTCTCTATTAACCACTTTCAGCCCCCCGGACCATTTTGCTGGTCAAAGACCAGACCAGTTTTTGCAATTCGGCACTGCGTGGCTTTAACTGACAATTGCGCCGTCGTGCGACGTGGCTCCCAAACAAAATTGGCGTCCTTTTTTTCCCACAAATAGAGATTTCTTTTGGTGGTATTTGATCACCCCTGCGGTTTTTATTTTTGCGCTATAAAATAAAAATACAGCGACAATTTTGAAAAAAACACATTATTTTTTACTTTTTGTTATAATAAATATCCCCCAAAAATATATAAAAAAAACTTTTTTTTCCCTCAGTTTAGTCCGATACGTATTCTTCTACATATTTTTGGTAAAAAAAAAATCGCAATAAGCGATTATTGATTGGTTTGCGCAAAAGTTATAGCGTTTAAAAAATAGGGAATAGTTTTATGGCATTTTTATTAATATTTTTTTTTTTTTACTAATTAGGGCGGCGATCAGTGATTTTTATTGTGACTGCGACATTGCGGCGGACACATCAGACATTTCTGACACATTTTTGCGACCATTGTCATTTATACAGCAATCAGTGCTATATAAATGCAGTGATTCCTGTGTAAATGACACTGGCAGTGAAGGGGTTAACCAGTGGGTGGCAGTGTAGGGGTTAAGTGTTCCTAGGGGTGTGTTACTAACTGTTGGGGGTGTGGCTTTGTGTTAGTGAACACTGATCTCAGCTCCAATCACATGGAGCAGAGATCAGCGTCACTAGTTGCTAGGCAGAATGGGGAAATGCTGTTTACAACAGCATTTCTCCATTCAGCTGCCCCGTGAGACGATCGCGGGTATGCCCGCGGCGATAGAGTCCGCGGGACCCGCGATCGGACTCACGGGGGTCCCAACTGGCACACGAGTGCGCCGTTGGCGGCTCGCTCGCAATGGCAGGGCGGCATTAAAGATTGGACGTACCTGTACGCCAATATGCCTGTCCGTGCCATTCTACCGACGTACATCGGCGTGCGCCGGTCGGGAACCGGTTAAGGAATCCCCTAAACTTCTTCTGCTGTGTGAAGAATAATTAGCAGAGGAACCAAAATCTAGTCCCATAAGACTGGATTTTCATCATGGTTGTCACCAGCTTGGAGGCAGGCAGAGTATAAAGGGGTTGTAAACCCTCATGTTTGCATTCTATGCATGGAGGTGAAAAACCTTCTGCTCTGCAGCTGCCCTCCAGAGCTCCCTTTTTTCTTGCCTGAGCCCGATCGTTCCAGCACAGCAGCTCCAGCCACTGTCTTGGGTCCTCATTGGATAGATTGATAGCAGCAAGAGCCATTGGCTCACGCTGCTGTCAATCAAATCCAGTGACACAGGATCGGGGGGGGGGGGGGGAGTCCCGCTGTCTGTGTCAATGGACGCAGCAGCAGGACTCGGGAGCGCACCCGCACAAGTGCCCACGTGGAAAGCAGTTCTCCGTGGGGGGCACTCGATAAAGAGGAGGAGCCAGGAGCTTCGGTGGGGGACCCCAGAAAAGGAGGACCGGGGCCCCTCTGTGCAAAACCTTTACACAGAGCAGGTAAGTATAATATGTTTGTTATTTTTTTTTAAAAAAGGAACCTTTACAATCACTTTAACGCTGCCCCAGTTGGGAAGCTTAGGGTTAAATGTGTTCCCTGGTTCTTTTCTTGGTAGGCTTCTCTAGGTCCAACACCCTGGTTCCTTGCATTCTAAAAGGGACAGTGGTCTATACTGAGAGAACTAAGGAGGCTGTTAGCTGAGAGACTGTTGGTACCGCCACTCCGTCCTGTTAGGCTGCTGAACATGCCGAGTTCAGGATGACAAGCACTGCACTCCTGCCCTCAGGACCCTGCTACAGGCTAAAGGAGCTGCTGAGACTTGCAGTCCACCCTGAAGATGCCAGTCCTGGATACTACCATCATCTGCCAGGAATGGGCTTTCCTGTGCAGGTATGCTGGGGCAGCCACATGCCTGACTTAGGGACTAGGACTGTTAGGAAAAGACTGCACTGTATGTTGAACTGTCATGTTCATGTATTCTTCAGTAGACCTTTGCCTGGTCTGAAGTTACTCAAGGAGTGTAATGCAAGTAACCAGCACACATTGCCCACAGCTCAGGTCACTAAGCACATTGGGGTATGAAGATAAAGGTTTATAAATACCAGACTGGTGACCCCACAATATATAAATACTGGACTGGTGACCCCACAATATATAAATACCGGACTGGTGACCCCACAATATATAAATACCGGACTGGTGACCCCACAATATATAAATCCCGGACTGGTGACCCCACAATATATAAATACTGGACTGGTGACCCCACAATATATAAATACTGGACTGGTGACCCCACAATATATAAATACCGGACTGGTGACCCCACAATATATAAATACTGGACTGGTGACCCCACAATATATAAATCCCGGCCACAACATACATATACAATGTAATACTGACATATAATCACACAACATACATGATATACAATGTAATACTGACATATAATCACACAACATACATGATATACAATGTAACACTGACACATAATCACACAACATACATGATATACAATGTAACACTGACACATAATCACACAACATACATGATATACAATGTAACACTGACACATAATCACACAACATACATGATATACAATGTAATACTGACATATAATCACACAACATACATGATATACAATGTAATACTGACATATAATCACACAACATACATGATATACAATGTAACACTGACATATAATCACACAACATACATGATATACAATGTAACACTGACATATAATCACACAACATACATGATATACAATGTAATACTGACATATAATCACACAACATACATGATATACAATGTAATACTGACATATAATCACACAACATACATGATATACAATGTAATACTGACATATAATCACACAACATACATGATATACAATGTAACACTGACATATAATCACACACATGGGATGGACTTGTGTCTTTTTTCAGCCTCTCCTCCTATGTAACTGACCGACCCTTAAGCCTCGTACACACGATCGGATTTTCCGAGGGGAATTGTGTGATGACGGGCTGTTGGTGGACAATCCAACCGCGTGTACGCTCCATCGGACAATTGTTGTCGGATTTTCCAGACAAATGTTGGATGGCAGGTTTTAAAATGTTCTGCGGACAAATGTCTGAAGCGCTCGGAATGGAGAATTAACATTTGTGACGCGACAGATTATGAATTCTGGAAATGCAGCGCACAATCTCTTCCTCTTTAATGCAATAATATTTTTATTTGGGGGGGGGGGAGTTACCACAACGCAATTATCCCGGAGTTTTTAATATCAGAGATACAACTATGTTGTGTCCCTTGTGAATGTTACTTTGTATTTTATATAATGTAACCGCCGACTCCCAAACTGTCATGTGAAGTAAAACACACAGCCGAGTATTATTCTACACAATTGTTTTTATTGTGAATTAAAAAGAAAACAAATACAATTAGACAGGATATCCACCAATAGAACTTCACCAAAACGTGCGTCCTATACATCCAAAAATATAGAAAGTAACAAATCAAATCATTATTATTCAACCAAAAACATAATGTCAAAGCAATAACTCCAAGGCCAATAATAAATAATACGCTGTCTCCTCCGATTCCACAACATGGCTGGTTTCGGCGAACGGCTCTTTAGAAACAAACAGAAAAGCGCAAAATGAAAAGCGCGAATCAACACTCACCAAACTTCTACTAACACGAAATTACAGAAGGAGCCCAAAGGGTGGCGCTAAAGAGCTAAAAAGTCACATAGTACCTCACTACGTTCGTCTTTGTTGGCCAACAATTGTGTGGCCGTGTGTATGCAAGACAAGTTTGGGCCAACGACCTTCGGACAAAAGTCTACGGTTTTGTTGGCCAACAATCGGATCGTGTGTACGAGGCTTTAGCCTTCAGGACAAGGAAGGGACGAGACTGACCAGCCTTCAGCCTGCGCCCTCTCTGTGTACCATTATCTCTGAAAGTAAAACCAAGTCCCAAATTGTAGGTTGTCACCAGGATAGGAATGAAGGGAAATCTTCTAATGGGGACACTAGATCTGGTGACAACCAGGGATTCCCTCACTTTTAAGGGATTTCCCCTCACTTCCTGTTTTGGCTATGGGACAGGAAGTGAAGGCAAATCTCCCCAATGGGACACAGATGGGAGAAAAAACTTGCAGGGGTCATAACCCTTCTTTACTCTATCCAAATTGAAAAAGTGTGCCTGTAGTTCTACTTGTTAAAGCTTCTATCAGATTTGAGTGATCGGGTTTATCTTCTCATCTCTATCATCCCCCTCAGCGGTGGGTGCTCCGCGGTACAATGTATCACATACAAACCAACCTTCAATAGTAATTCTTGGTACATTGTATAACATTGTGGACTTGCCCTCAGCGCTCGGCTCTCGGTGGTACAATGTATCAGATATAGATAAATCTTTGTTAGTGTCTTTCTATACAATGTATCAGATATAGATAAATCTTTGTTAGTGTCTTTCTATACAATGTATCAGATATAGATAAATCTTTGTTAGTGTCTTTCTATACAATGTATCAGATATAGATAAATCTTTGTTAGTGTCTTTCTATACAATGTATCAGATATAGATAAATCTTTGTTAGTGTCTTTCTATACAATGTATCAGATATAGATAAATCTTTGTTAGTGTCTTTCTATACAATGTATCAGATATAGATAAATCTTTGCTAGTGTCTTTCTATACAATGTATCAGATATAGATAAATCTTTGTTAGTGTCTTTCTATACAATGTATCAGATATAGCTAAATCTTTGTTAGTGTCTTTCTACACAATGTATCAGATATAGATAAATCTTTGTTAGTGTCTTTCTATACAATGTATCAGATATGGCTAAATCTTTGTTAGTGTCTTTCTATACAATGTATCAGATATAGATAAATCTTTGTTAGTGTCTTTCTATACAATGTATCAGATATAGCTAAATCTTTGTTAGTGTCTTTCTACACAATGTATCAGATATAGATAAATCTTTGTTAGTGTCTTTCTATACAATGTATCAGATATGGCTAAATCTTTGTTAGTGTCTTTCTATACAATGTATCAGATATAGATAAATCTTTGTTAGTGTCTTTCTATACAATGTATCAGATATAGATAAATCTTTGTTAGTGTCTTTCTATACAATGTATCAGATATGGCTAAATCTTTGTTAGTGTCTTTCTATACAATGTATCAGATATAGATAAATCTTTGTTAGTGTCTTTCTATACAATGTATCAGATATAGCTAAATCTTTGTTAGTGTCTTTCTATACAATGTATCAGATATGGCTAAATCTTTGTTAGTGTCTTTCTATACAATGTATCAGATATGGCTAAATCTTTGTTAGTGTCTTTCTATACAATGTATCAGATATGGCTAAATCTTTGTTAGTGTCTTTCTATACAATGTATCAGATATAGATAAATCTTTGTTAGTGTGTTTCTATACAATGTATCAGATATAGATAAATCTTTGTTAGTGTCTTTCTATACAATGTATCAGATATGGATAAATCTTGATTGGTAATTCTTGGTACATTGTATAACATTGTGTCCTCAGCGCTGGGCTCTCGGTGGTACAATGTATCAGATATAGTCAAGTCTTTATTAGTATCTTCCTATACAATGTATCACTTTTTAGACTTCTTTTCATACATTGCCCTTCTTACCCCAACATCCACAAGACTCCCTCCGTGTCTAATCCCTGTCCATGGTGCTGACGGAGATAATGGTGATGATTTACTAAAGGCTTCCAGTCCGTTCGCTCCGCTGTGTCAGCCAATACGGTGAAGCGGAGTGAAGCTGAGTGAAGCTGAGTGAAGCTGAGCTCAATCCACAAATCACACAGAATTCCCACTTCTTATTTCCCACCTTTGTAGTTTTGAATAGAAGAGAGAAAAGTAAGACCCTCGGTTGGGGTATAAGTGCTGCGCCCCCTGCTGGTCTGATGTCTCCGGTCTGAGGGGAGTCAGAACAGGAAGTGAGAGGAAATCTTCCTGATGGGGTCACAGATAACTATGGCACGCCGGCATTCACATGAGGAGCTCCCACCATCCCTGCTGCATTCATTATATATTTTATATTATGGAGGAGGGGATGAAGACAGGATTGGGATAGGGGGAGATCTCACCAGTGGACTATCCAAGACATAGTAGAAGCCAGAGGATGACCCACCCCGCCACTCTCCACCTATAAGTAAAATGTCGTCTCTGGGCGCAGTGTACCCTTCAGGGCAATGAAAAGAGCGAATGGCCAACTGGTTACAAAGGTCCTCTGAAGGACAGTGCTGGGATCTCTGTTCAGGTGATATGGGTGCTGCATGTGACAGGCAGCATAAAGAGAACCTGTCATAGCCGAGGCTCCAGACCTGACAATGACCTCTGCCAGAAGCAGACATATTTTTGGAGTCGAGCCTACCTTGGCTCCATTCTGTAAAATTGACCTGTCTGGACCCAGCAATGGGGGACAAGCAATAGCGGCCCCCACTGGATGAGCATTGACACAGGGGTCAGCCCACCATTTATACTAGATATGAATCAGACAGACACTGCGACCCCTCCAACCATCACATGAACAGAGCCCACTTCTGTCACTCTATAAACAGTGAATACACCGCCTTACCTGCCCAATAGTCACATGGGGCCCCATAACTGGTCTTGCACAGGGGCCCTCTGGCCACCATCCAAACCACTTCTCTTTATAGATGATCTATGGACATTTCTGTTATATTTTTGCTTATCTTTTGTATGAGGGGGGGGGGGGGGGGGCAATACATGATTGGCGTCTCCAATCATCCATCCATCCATCCATCCATGTCTCCATCCATCCATGTCTCCATTCATCAATCCATTATTCCATGTCTCCATCCATCCATCTATATCTCCATCCATCCATCTATATCTCCATCCATCCATCCATCCATGTCTCCATCCATCCATGTCTCCATTCATCCATCCATTATTCCATGTCTCCATCCATCCATCTATATCTCCATCCATCCATCCATCCTTCCTTGCATGTCTCCATTCATCCATCCATTCTTCCATGTCTCCTTCCATCCAACCTTCCAACCAGTCTCCATTCATCCATCTATATCTCCGTCCATCCATCCATGTCTCCATTCATCCTTCCATCCATGTCTCCTTCCATCCACGACTCCATCCATCCATCCATGTCCCCATCCATCCATTCATGTCTCAATCCATCCATCCATGTCCCCATCCATCCATTCATGTCCCCATCCATCCATGTCCCCATCCATCCATTCATCCAAGTCTCCATCCATCCATTCATGTCCCCATCCATCCATGTCCCCATCCATCCATCCATCCATCCATTCATGTCCCCATCCATCCATGTCCCCATCCATCCATTCATCCAAGTCTCCATCCATCCATTCATGTCTCTATCCATCCATCCATGTCCCCATCCATCCATCCATCCATCCAAGTCTCCATCCATCCATTTGTGTCTCTATCCATACATCCATCCATCCATGTCCCAATCCAAACATCCAAGTCTCCATCTATATTTCCATCCATCCATGTTTCCATTCATCCTTCTATGCATGTCTCCATCCATCCATCCATTTCCCCATCCATCCATGTCCCCATCCATCCATCTATGTCTCCATCCATCCATCCATCCATCCATCCATCTATGTCCCTATCCATTCATCCATGTCTCATTCTATGTCTCCATTCAATCATATCTCCATCCATCCATGTGCCCATCCATCCATGCATTCTTCCATGTCTCATTCCATTCATCCATCCTTCCATCCATCCATGTCTCCATCCATCCATTCTTCCATGTCTCTTTCCATCTATCTATATCTCCCTCCATCCATCCATGTCTCCACCCATACATTCTTCCATGTCTTCATCCATCCACCCATGTCTCCGTCCATCTATATCTCCATCCAGCCTTCCATGTCTCCTTCCATCCATCTATATCTCCCTCCATCCATCCATGTCTCCCTCCATCCATTCTTCCATGTCTCCCTCCATCCATTCTTCCATGTCTCCCTCCATTCTTCCATGTCTCCCTCCATTCATCCATGTCTCCATCCATCCATCCATGTCTCCATCCATCTATATCTCCATCCATTCTTCCATGTCTCCATCCATCTATATCTCCATCCATTCTTCCATGTCTCCATCCATTCTTCCATGTCTCCATCCATCCATCCATCCATGTCTCCATCCATCCATCCATGTCTCCATCCATCTATATCTCCATCCATTCTTCCATGTCTCCCTCCATTCTTCCATGTCTCCATCCATCCTTCCATGTCTCCATCCATCCATTCTTCCATGTCTCCCTCCATTCTTCCATGTCTCCCTCCATTCTTCCATGTCTCCATCCATCCTTCCATGTCTCCCTCCATCCATTCTTCCATGTCTCCCTCCATTCTTCCATGTCTCCATCCATCCTTCCATGTCTCCATCCATCCATTCTTCCATGTCTCCCTCCATTCTTCCATGTCTCCCTCCATTCTTCCATGTCTCCATCCATCCTTCCATGTCTCCCTCCATCCATTCTTCCATGTCTCCCTCCATTCTTCCATGTCTCCATCCATCCTTCCATGTCTCCCTCCATTCTTCCATGTCTCCATCCATTCTTCCATGTCTCCATCCATCCATCCATCCATGTCTCCATCCATCCATCCATCCATGTCTCTATCCATCCATCCATCCATTCTTCCATGTCTCCCTCCATTCTTCCATGTCTCCCTCCATTCATCCATGTCATCCATGTCTCCATCCATCCATCCATGTCTCCATCCATCTATATCTCCATCCATTCTTCCATGTCTCCCTCCATTCTTCCATGTCTCCACCCATCCTTCCATGTCTCCATCCATCCATCCATCCATGTCTCCATCCATCCATCCATGTCTCCATCCATCTATATCTCCATCCATTCTTCCATGTCTCCCTCCATTCTTCCATGTCTCCATCCATCCTTCCATGAAATCCATTCTTCCATGTCTCCATCCATCCTTCCATGTCTCCATCCATCCATCCATGTCTCCATCCATCTATATCTCCATCCATTCTTCCATGTCTCCCTCCATTCTTCCATGTCTCCCTCCATTCATCCATGTCTCCCTCCATCCATCCATGTCTCCCTCCATCCATCCATGTCTCCCTCCATCCATTCTTCCATGTCTCCCTCCATCCATTCTTCCATGTCTCCCTCCATTCATCCATGTCTCCCTCCATCCATTCTTCCATGTCTCCCTCCATTCTTCCATGTCTCCCTCCATCCATTCTTCCATGTCTCCCTCCATTCTTCCATGTCTCCCTCCATTCATCCATGTCTCCCTCCATCCATCCATGTCTCCCTCCATCCATCCATGTCTCCCTCCATCCATTCTTCCATGTCTCCCTCCATCCATTCTTCCATGTCTCCCTCCATTCATCCATGTCTCCCTCCATCCATTCTTCCATGTCTCCCTCCATTCTTCCATGTCTCCCTCCATCCATTCTTCCATGTCTCCCTCCATTCATCCATGTCTCCCTCCATCCATCCATGTCTCCCTCCATCCATCCATGTCTCCCTCCATCCATCCATGTCTCCATGCTTTATTTTGTGGAGAAATCATTCTGAAAAACACCCCCCTAGCATTTGTGGCTGCAGCTACCTTGAGTAAGGGCAAATAGTTTGTGTAGCATTTATTTCCCAGAATCCACCTGCCCTCAGCTCAAGCATGCAGGCATTAATGCATTTCCTGCAATCTCTGCATTCAGGTAAAAGATCTTCTGAGTGCAGCTCCTCCCCCGCCCCCCCATACTTTCCTGAACCCATTTCCCATCCAGCACTGTGCCCGAGAGCAGCAGCTCTCTCTCCTCTCTCTCTCTCCTCACTGACTCAGAGGCAGCAGTGGCAGCTATTGGCTCTTACCCATGTCAGTCACAATCAGTGAGGAGGAAGCAGGGGGCGGGGACGAGCTACGCCCTGTGTGTGTGTCAATGGACGCACATAGCACGGCTCAAGAGCAAGCCTGCACAAGTGTCCCCATAGCAAGCGGCTTGCTAGGGGGCACTCCTCAGAGGGGGGACCCAGAGTGTCACGGGGGACCCCAGAACCCCAAAACCATTACACAGGCGCGCTGTATTTTTAGGAGGGGAAGCCAGAGAGCACCCCCGACAGCTGCACTGAGCCCAAAACTTCCTCAAGTCTGCCCAATTTTGTTTTGTTTTTCCTTACCTTTGTTGTCTGATTGTAGATCTATGTTTATCCCAAGCATGTTTGAAGCCATTTACCGTTGACTGTCTCACTACCTCTGCTGGTAGTTTATTCCGATCATCAAATACCCTTTCAGTAAAATAATACTTTCTGAGATTCGTTTTCACCGCCTTCATGTATTTAAAGGTTCCAATCACGTCTCTCCTGTCCCTTCTTTCCTCCAGACTGTACATACTAAGTTCCCGAAGTCGCTCTCGATATGTTTTATCCCCCAGACCTTCCACCATTTATGTTACCCATCTCTGGACTCGTTCCATCTTATCAAAATCTTTCTGTATGTGAGGTCTCCAGAACTGGACACAGAATTCTAAATGAGGTCCCACTAAAGATCTATAAGATCCTTCCTCCTGCTGGTGACCCCTCTAGTGATATAAAGATCTATATAGAGGAATCAGGACCTCCTTCCTCCTGCTGGTGACCCCTCTAGTGATATAAAGATCTATATAGAGGAATCAGGACCTCCTTCCTCCTGCCGGTGACCCCTCTAGTGATATAAAGATCTATATAGAGGAATCGGGACCTCCTTCCTCCTGCCGGTGACCCCTCTAGTGATATAAAGATCTATATAGAGGAATCGGGACCTCCTTCCTCCTGCTGGTGACCCCTCTAGTGATATAAAGATCTATATAGAGGAATCAGGACCTCCTTCCTCCTGCTGGTGACCCCTCTAGTGATATAAAGATCTATATAGAGGAATCAGGACCTCCTTCCTCCTGCTGGTGACCCCTCTAGTGATATAAAGATCTATATAGAGGAATCAGGACCTCCTTCCTCCTCCTGGTGACCCCTCTAGTGATATAAAGATCTATATAGAGGGATCAGGACCTCCTTCCTCCTGCTGGTGATCCCTCTAGTGATATGAAGATCTATATAGAGGAATCGGGACCTCCTTCCTGCCGGTGACCCCTCTAGTGATATAAAGATGTATATAGAGGAATCGGGACCTCCTTCCTCCTGCCGGTGACCCCTCTAGTGATATAAAGATCTATATAGAGGAATCAGGACCTCCTTCCTCCTGCCGGTGACCCCTCTAGTGATATAAAGATCTATATAGAGGAATCGGGACCTCCTTCCTCCTGCCGGTGACCCCTCTAGTGATATAAAGATCTATATAGAGGAATCGGGACCTCCTTCCTCCTGCTGGTGACCCCTCTAGTGATATAAAGATCTATATAGAGGAATCAGGACCTCCTTCCTCCTGCTGGTGACCCTTCTAGTGATATAAAGATCTATATAGAGGAATCAGGACCTCCTTCCTCCTCCTGGTGACCCCTCTAGTGATATAAAGATCTATATAGAGGGATCAGGACCTCCTTCCTCCTGCTGGTGATCCCTCTAGTGATATAAAGATCTATATAGAGGGATCAGGACCTCCTTCCTCCCGCTGGTGACCCCTCTAGTGATATAAAGATCTATATAGAGGAATCAGGACCTCCTTCCTCCTGCTGGTGATCCCTCTAGTGATATAAAGATCTATATAGAGGAATCAGGACCTCCTTCCTCCCGCTGGTGACCCCTCTAGTGATATAAATATCTATATAGAGGAATCAGGACCTCCTTCCTGCTGGTGACCCCTCTAGTGATATAAATATCTATATAGAGGAATCAGGACCTCCTTCCTGCTGGTGACCCCTCTAGTGATATAAATATCTATATAGAGGAATCAGGACCTCCTTCCTGCTGGTGACCCCTCTAGTGATATAAAGATCTATATAGAGGAATCAGGACCTCCTTCCTCCTCCTGGTGACCCCTCTAGTGATATAAAGATCTATATAGAGGAATCAGGACCTCCTTCCTCCTGCCAGTGACCCCTCTAGTGATATAGAGATCTATATAGAGGAATCAGGACCTCCTTCCTCCTGTCGGTGATCCCTCTAGTGATATAAAGATCTATATAGAGGAATCAGGACCTCCTTCCTCCTGCCAGTGACCCCTCTAGTGATATAGAGATCTATATAGAGGAATCAGGACCTCCTTCCTCCCGCTGGTGATCCCTCTAGTGATATAAAGATCTATATAGAGGAATCAGGACCTCCTTCCTCCCGCTGGTGACCCCTCTAGTGATATAAAGATCTATATAGAGGAATCAGGACCTCCTTCCTCCTGCTGGTGACCCTTCTAGTGATATAAAGATCTATATAGAGGAATCAGGACCTCCTTCCTCCTGCCGGTGACCCCTCTAGTGATATAAAGATCTATATAGAGGAATCAGGACCTCCTTCCTCCTGTCGGTGATCCCTCTAGTGATATAAAGATCTATATAGAGGAATCAGGACCTCCTTCCTCCCACTGGTGACCCCTCTAGTGATGTTTGATGGATGGGTTCACATATATATATATATATATATATCTCGTTTCGGTGCAGAGTCCGGTGCGGTTTCCATTCATTGGTTCCGGTGTGAATGCTTTTTTTAATTTGGCCCGAATGTATGTAAACTGATTCCTTTGAAAGCAGGTCTGGTAACATGTCATGTGAATTGGGTGCGGTTCAAAACACATCCAATTCACATATATGTGAGCCTAAAGCTGAATTCCAGGTAAAGATATTTTATACATTCTTCCAGCTTGGCTCAATATAATTCTGTATATATCAGACCTGTGGGATCCCTCTAGAAGCTGGAAATCAATGTATAGACACTGTTATTACATCCCTACTACATCCCCTACTGCTACTACTACACCCCCTACTACTACTACTACTACTACACCCCCTACTACTACTACTACTACACTCCCTACTACACCCCCTACTACTACTACACCCCCTACTACTACTACTACTACTACACCCCCTACTACTACTACTACTACACTCCCTACTACACCCCCCTACTGCTACTACTACACTGCACCCCCTACTACTACTACTACTGCACTGCTACTCCACCCCAACCTACTACTACTATTACACCCCTACTACACCAATACAACATTCCTACTACACCACTATTACATCCCTGCTACACCCCTACTACTACTACTACACCGCTACTACACCCCCTACTACTATTACACTCCTTCTACACCACTGCTACACCTCTAATATTACTACACCCCCTACTACTGCTACTACACCCCTACTACACCACTACTACACTCCTAATACACCACTATTACATCCCTACTACACCACTAATACACCCCCTACTACTACTACACTGCTACTACACCCCTAATACACAACCATTACACTCCTACTACACCGCTATTACACACCTACAATCCTAATGCACTACTACAACTACTATTACACCACTATTACACCACTACTACTCCCTTACTACACCACTACTACACCCTTACTACATCACTACTACACCACTACTACTGCACCCCTATTACACCACTACTACACCCTTACTACTGCAGCCCTATAACACCACTACTACACCACCACTACACTCCTAACTCCTATTACACCACTACTACTCCCTTACTACACCACTACTACACCCTTGCTACACCACTACTACTGCACCACTACTACACCCTTACTACACCACCACTACACTCCTAATACACAACTATGCCACCCCTATTACACCAGTACTATGCCATTACTACACCACTACTACACCAGTACTACACTCCTAATACACCACTATTGCACCACTACTACACTGCTGTTAGTGGAGATCACTGTAGTAGTGGTGGCATAGCGATGCAGTTGTGACATCTACTATAGTGAATTCCACCTCCCAGAGGGATCCCACAGGTCTGGTATATACATAGTTGCTCCAACAATGTAAAATGATGCATACCTGGAATTCAGCTTTAAATAGGTGGTCAGATCCGTGTTTTATTGTGTCACCATAAAGCGGGTGTCACGCAGGCAGATGTGCGCAGCACTGCGGGAACAGGAATTATTCTAATGAAAGCTGCACATATAGGAATATTATTATTATACAGGATTTATATAGCGCCAATAGTTTGCTCAGCGCTTTACAACATGAGGGCAGACAGTACACTTACAATACAGGAGGAATTAGATATTAGCAATGACTTTCATGAAATCTGATTGGACGGTTCAGTTTTGGGGTTCACCTAATAATAAAAGGAGATAAGTGGGTTACATAAGAGCAAAAAGCCCAAATCTTCTCCCCTCTCTCCTGTAAGTGGGGGGCGGGGGAGGAAAACGTCCCAAAAACTCTCTCCATATAGAAGAGCGGACAGCAGCGCCCTCTAGCGGCCGCCGGCGGTACCGCAGCCGATGTGATCGCCGTTGCAACAGGTTGTAGATCTCCGGTTCCTCCTCCCGGGGACACTCCGATCAGAGAGGAGCTCAGAGCCGGACCGGGACACCGGGGATGGATTGCTATGGACAAGGTCAGCCCATCACAGGGCAGGAGAGGGATTTCTAGCAGATAGGATCCTGTAGGGAATATGTGCAGACAGGTGCAGGATCTGCCTATGGAGGGGAAAAACCGCCACCGGAATACAGAATAGAAATCACTGATATAGAATCAGTGAGGATAGAATGTACAGGTAGATTATAACCTGTATGGGGGGGCATACTGTATCTGGAGGGGGGATATCCTGTATATGGGGGGGGGGGGGGGATATCCTGTATATGGAAGGGGGATATCCTGTATATAAGGGGGGGTATCCTGTATATAGGGGGATATCCTGAATATAGGGGGGGTATCCTGTATATAGGGGGGGGTATCCTGTATATAAGGGGGGTATCCTGTATATAGGGGGGATATCCTGTATATAAGGGGGGGTATCCTGTATATAGGGGGATATCCTGAATATAGGGGGGGTATCCTGTATATAGGGGGGGGGGTATCCTGTATATGGGGGGGTATCATGTATATAGGGGGTATCCTGTATATAGGGGGGTATCCTGTATATAGGGGGGAGGTATCCTGTATATAGGGGGGTATCCTGTATATAGGGGGGGGGTATCCTGTACAGGTAGAGAATAATGTGTAGAAGTGGCGGAGAATCTGAGGACAGTCTGTATCTCAGTAAAATATAACCTGTATATGAGGAGGATAGTCTGCAGAAGTGGAGGATAGTCTGTATGGATAGAGGATTACCTGTATAGGTAGATGAAAGCCTGTCCTGGTGGGTGGTAGTCTGTAGAGGTGGGGGACAGGCTGTAGAGTTGGGGGACAGGCTGTAAAGGTGGGGGGCAAGCTGTAGAGGTGGGGGGCAGGCTGTATAGGAGGAGGGAAAGTTGTAGAGGTGGAGGGCACGCTGTAGAGGTGGGGGACAGGTTGCAGAGGTGGGAGACATGCTGTAGAGGTGGGGGGCAAGCTGTAGAGGTGGGGGCAGGCTGTAGAGGTGGAGGGCAAGTTGTAGAGGTGGGGGACAGGCTGTAGAGGTGGGGGGCAAGTTGTAGAGGTGGGGGACAGGCTGTAGAGGTGGGGGCAGGCTGTAGAGGTGGGGGACAGGCTGTACAGGTGGAGGGCAAGTTGTAGAGGTGGGGGACAGGCTGTAGAGGTGGGGGGCAGGCTGTACAGGTGGAGGGCACGCTGTAGAGGTGGGGGCAGGCTGTAGAGGTGGAGGGCAAGTTGTAGAGGTGGGGGACAGGTTGCAGAGGTGGGGGGCAGGCTGTAGAGGTGGGGGACAGGCTGTAGAGGTGGAGGACAGGCTGTATAGGTGGGGGGGAAGCTGTAGAGGTGGGGGGCAGGCTGTATAGTTGGGGGGAAGGCTGTATAGGTGGGGGGAAAGCTGTATAGGTGGGGGGAAAGCTGTACGGGTGGGGGACAGGCTGTACAGGTGGGGGGCAAGCTGTAGAGTTGGGGAGCAAGCTGTATGGGTGGGGGACAGGCTGCACAGGTGAGGGGCAAGCTGTTGAGGTGGGGGACAGGCTGTACAGGTGGGGGACAGGCTGTAGAGGTGGGGGACATGCTGTAGAGGTGGGGGCAAGCTGTAGAGGTGGGGGACATGCTGTAGAGGTGGGGGCAAGCTGTAGAGGTGGGGGACAGGCTGTAGAGGTGGGGGACATGCTGTAGAGGTGGGGGCAAGCTGTAGAGGTGGGGGACAGGCTGTAGAGGTGGGGGACATGCTGTAAAGGTGGGGGCAAACTGTACAGGTGGGGGACAGGCTGTAGAGGTGGGGGGCAAACTTTACAGGTAGGGGACAAGCTGTAGAGGTGGGGGGCACGCTGTACAGGTGGGGGACAAGCTGTAGAGGTGGGGGACAGGCTGTAGAGGTGGGGGCAAGCTGTAGAGGTGGGGGACACGCTGTAGAGGTGGGGGGCAGGCTGTAGAGGTGGGGGACAGGCTGTAGAGGTGGGGGGGCAGGCTGTAGAGGTGGGGGGCAAGCTGTAGAGGTGGGGGACACGCTGTAGAGGTGGGGGGCAAGCTGTAGAGGTGGGGGGGCAGGCTGTAGAGGTGGGGGCAAGCTGTAGAGGTGGGGGGCAAGCTGTAGAAGTGGAGGATATCCAGTGTAGAGTGCTGACTCCCTTGCCCCGGGGTAGTCGGGGTGCCATGACACAGCAGCTGTGATAAGAGCCGGTAATTCTGCACTGCAGGCATGCCAAAGTGGCCCCCCTCCCCCGCAGCCCTGTGTCAGGACTTGGCTCGGGCAGGCTGCAGGGTGATGCATCTTTATTTTTTGGAAGTGCCCTCCTGTAATGTGATGGGGGGGGGGGGGGGCTCTCCTGTAAAGTGAATGGGGGCTTCTGTAATGTGATGGGGGTGGGAGGCTCCTGTAATGCGATGGGTGGCTCTTCTGTAATTTGATGGGGGGGGGGGCTCCCGTAATGTGATGGGGGGAGGTGATGGGGGGCTATCCTGTAATGTTATGGGGGGCTCTCCTGTAATTTGATGGGGGGGGGGCTCCTGTAATGTGATGGGGGTTCTTCTGTAATGTGAGGGGGGCTCTCCAGTAATGTGATGGGGGAGGCTCTCCTGTAATTTGATGGGGGGCTCTCCTGTAATGTGATGGGGGGGGGGCTCCTGTAAAGTGATGGGGGGCTTTCCTGTAATGTGATGGGGGGGGGCTCTCCTGTAATTTGATGGAGGGCTCTCCTGTAATGTGATGGGGGGCTCCTGTAAAGAGATAGGGGAAGTGATGGGGGGCTTTCCTGTAATGTGATGGGGGGCTCCTGTAATTTGATGGGGGGCTCCTGTAATGTGATGGGGGGGGCTCCTGTAATGTGATGGGGGCTCCTGTAATGTGATGGGGGCTCTCCTGTAATTTGATGGGGGGGGGGCTCCTGTAATTTGATGGAGGGCTCTCCTGTAATGTGATGGGGGGCTCCTGTAAAGTGATGGGGGCTCCTGTAATGTGATGGGGCTCTCCTGTAATGTGATGGGGCTCGCCTGTAATGTGATGGGGGGCTCTCCTGTAATGTGATGGGGGGCTCTCCTGTAATGTGATGGGGGCTCTCCTGTAATGTGATGGGGGGCTCTCCTGTAATGTGATGGGGGGCTCTCCTGTAATGTGATGGGGGGCTCCTGTTATGTGATGGGCGGCTCCTGTAATGTGATGGGGGACTCTCCTGTAATGTGATGGGGGGGTTCCTGTAATATGATGGGGGGGGGGGGGGGTTCCTGTAATGTGATAGGGAGCTCTCCTGTAATGTGATGGGGGGCTCCTGTAATGTGATGGGGGGCTCTCCTGTAATGTGATGGGGCTCTCCTGTAATGTGATGGGGGGCTCCTGTAATGTGATGGGGGGGCTCTCCTGTAATGTGATGGGGGGCTCTCCTGTAATATGATAGGGAGCTCTCCTGTAATGTGATGGGGGGCTCTGCTGTAATGTGAAGGGGTTCTCCTGTAATGGGATGGGGGGCTCTCCTGTAATGTGATGGGGGGCTTCTGTAATGTGATGGGGGGCTCTTCTGTAATGTGATGGGGAGCTCTCCGGTAATATGATGGGGGGCTCCTGTAATGTGATGGGGTTCTCCTGTAATGTGATGGGGGGCTCTCCTGTAATATGATGGGGGTTCCTGTAATGTGATGGGGGGTTCCTGTAATGTGATGGGGGGCTCCTGTAATGTGATGGGGTTCTCCTGTAATGTGATGGGGGGCTCTCCTGTAATATGATGGGGGTTCCTGTAATGTGATGGGGGGTTCCTGTAATGTGATGGGGGGCTCCTGTAATGTGATGGGGTTCTCCTGTAATGTGATGGGGGGCTTTCCTGTAATATGATGGGGGTTCCTGTAATGTGATGGGGGGTTCCTGTAATGTGATGGGGGTGGACATTTTCTGATTAATACCCCCCAGTGGAGATCAGAACTTGGATGGATGGATGGATGGATGGGATTGGGGGGGGTTGCTGCATTGGGGTCCCCGGTGCCCAGGCTGACCGCCTATTTTTGGGGCACCATATCTTGTTTAGCTCATTAGAGAATGTGACCCCCCCATGAAGAGAGGAAAGTTTCGGATCACTCCCCTCAGAGCTGTGATTGGGGGTCCTGATGGGGCTCTTGCCCCCTCCCCCTCTTTTTTGGGGGGGCACGTTATCTTTTTGAGGTCATTGGAGAAGGTAATCCCCCGGCTGGAGAGGCGGGTCTGTCCGGAGGTGGAGTCTTGATTTATAAAATGGGGGGTGACCGAGGAGCGGGTGTTCAGAAGCGCCCGGGAGCCCCCCTCGGTCACCATGCTCCCGGCTCCGCACACCTGTTGCCGGCTCCTCGCCTGCTGCCTGTTGCTGCCCCGCTTCCTCCTCACCGTCCTCCTCCTCTGGCTGCTGGACTTCCCGTGTGTCCGCCGGAGAGTCATCCGAGGGGCCAAAGAGGAGGACCCGGGGGGCCCCGAGAGGGACGACCCTCCGCTCTGCGTCTCCGACACCAACCGCATGTGCACCGCGGAGTCCCTGAAGGCGGTCTGGTACGGGCAGAAGCTCGACTTCTTCAAGTCGGCACACCTGGGGGGAGGGGCCCCCAACACCGAGGTGGTGACCCTGGAGGGCCAGCGCCTGTGCCGGATCCTGGACTTCTCCAAGGGCCACAGACCCCTCGTGGTCAACTTCGGCAGCTGCACCTGACCCCCCTTCATGGCGCGCCTGCAAGCCTACCAGCGCCTGGCCGCGCAGCGCCTCGACTTCGCCGACTTTCTGCTGGTCTACATCGAGGAAGCCCACCCCTGCGATGGCTGGCTCAGCACAGACGCCGCCTACCAGATCCCGACCCACCAATGCCTGCAGGACCGGCTCCGCGCCGCGCAACTCATGCTGCAAGGGGCCCCTGGGTGCCGGGTGGTGGCGGACACCATGAGCAACGCCTCGAACGCCGCCTACGGCGCCTACTTCGAACGCCTCTACGTCATCCTGGACGGCAAGGTGGTCTACCAGGGGGGCCGGGGCCCCGAGGGCTACAAGATCGGGGAGCTCAGGAACTGGTTAGATCAGTACCAGACCCGAGCAACTGGGAACGGGGCGCTGGTCATACAGGTGTAGGGCTCACCCGAGCAACAGGACAGGGGGGAGGGGCACCAATCATCCAGGTGTAGGGCTCACCCGAGCAACAGGGTGGGGGGGCACCAATCATCCAGGTGTGGAGGTCACCCGAGCAACCGAAGGGGGGCACCAATCATCCAGGTGTGGAGATCACCCGAGCAACAGGATGGGGGGGGGGGCACCAATCATCCAGGTGTGGAGGTCACCAGAGCAACAGGATGGGGGGCACCAATTATCCAGGTGTGGAGGTCACCGGAGCAACAAGATGGGGGGGCACCAATCATCCAGGTGTGGAGGTCACCCGAGCAACCGAAGGGGGGGCTCCAATCATCCAGGTGTGGAGGTTACCCGAGCAACCGGAGGGGGGGCACCAATCATCCATGTGTGGAGGTTACCCCAACAACAAGACAGGAGGGCACCAACCATCGAGGTACGGAGGTTACCCGAGCAACCGGACAGAGGGGCCAATAATTCAGGTGCGGAGGTCACCACTGGTCGGACCAGAACCAATAATTGGACCTGAACCAAGCAACTGGACAGGTGCCCCAGTCATCCAGGTGCAGCTGTCACCATTGCTTGGGTCAGAACGAACATTTGGACCACTTACAAGAACCATTGGTTGGAGCAGAGCCGAGCAACTGGGACAGGTGCTATCCAGATGTCACCACTGCTCGGACCAGAACCGGTTTTATTGGACCTAAAACAAGCAACCGGACAGTTGCCCCGGTCATCCAGGTGAAGATGCCCCCACTGGGTGTTTTTTTTTCTTTTTTTTTTATAATTTTTTTTTTATGCTGCAATTCTCAGCAGCCCGACAGTATTACCCCCCCCCCCCCCCCAAAGGCGGTGATGCCCCCACCCCATGCCAATTATTAACCCCTTGGATGCCAATTATGAGCCCCCCTGGATGTCACTCCCCCTCCCCTCCCCCCCCCCAGGAATAAGCTAGAATGATGTCTGTTCTTTTTTTTTTTTTTTTTTATGTGTGAATGTACGCGAGCAACTGTCCTCCTTAGAGGGTCCAGTGTGGTTACTGTAAGGACTGAGCTGTTCCCCCGGCGGGGGGCTTATAGAGTGAAGACCGGTCCTTCAATGGTCCCCCGACCACAGTACCGGGTCCGATGTCCGGTAAGCCCCCCCTCCCCCGCGGAGCTCAGTGACGTCACTGCTTATTTATCGGACTTTTCTAAGATGAACTTTTATATCAGAGAAGTTTTGTTTTTTTACGATGAAAAAAGATGTTCTAATAATAAAATGTGTTTAATAGAAAAGCCTCGGATTGAAGCGTGCTCAGTGACTCCCCACAGCGTGGGAACCGGCAGGGGGCGCCCGCGGGGGCGGGGCAGGGAGCCAGCTACATGTGGGGTCTGAGAGGCTGCCAGCCGGGAAATGGGGGGGATTGGGGATTACTACTACTATGTGAGGGGAGGGGGGGGGGGGGGGTGGCTCAGACTGAACTGAAGTGGGTGTGACGCTGCTAAGGCTCTGAGTATTATAGAAAATTACCTTTTATTATAAAATAATCTCTTTCATCATTTGCTGATCTCCAGCAGCCTTTTTGCAGCCACTTCATGTCTGTGCACTCCAGCGAATTTCCTGGGCTGACCACACACGTTGCAATCTGATTGTACAATCTCATTCAGCTCCATATTACAAGCTCCTCCCTGATTGGATACAAAATGGATATTTATTTTTAATTATTTTTATTGTTTTTATAAACAATAATTGGATATATATTTTATATACATATACATTTTATTTATTTTAAATTTTATTTTTATTGGTTATATGAACAATAATTGGAATTATATATATATAAAATATATTTTTATTTATTTATTTATTTTAATGATTCTTTTTATTGGTTATACAGACAATGATTGGATACAACTGTGTATATGGGATTGTATGCTCCCCCCAGACTAATTTTATATTTTATACATATATATATATATATAGATAGATTTATTAATATTATTATCCTTTTTATTGGTTATATAAACAATAATTGTATATATATATATTTTTTTTTTTTTGGTTATATAAACCAATACATTTATATATATATATATATTATTTTTATTCTTTTTATTGGTTATATAAACAAGGATTGGATACAAATTTGATCATTTTTTTTTTTCTTCTTTTTATTGGTTTACACAAACAATGATTGGAGGGATTGGTGATTGGATGGGTCGGTGATTGGATAGATCAGGTAGATCTCCATATTACATGGTTTTGGTAAATGTAAGGTTGATTGTACAGAGATTGTATGCTCAGATTGTCACGTGTATGGTGACTTCTAGGTCTAGGCTTCCTGAGCCCATGTGACAACACGATGGCCGAATCAGGAGACAGGGGGAGAGCGTTGTCACCATATAAAAGGAAGCCCCTCCGGAGAAACGACCTTAATGGCCAGGACCCCCAGGGTTCATTTGAAGGAGATTTGCAGATTAAAAAAATATTGCAATTCGCTATTTTGGGTCCCCATACACACTACAATCTGATTGTACAATCAACTTTAGATTTCCGAAACGATATAATATTAGGACCTACCTCAACTGACCAACCAATCCATCTGTGTTCCCTTGCACTACATCACTGTTGGTAGATGTAAAGGGGATTGTACAATCAGATTGCAAGGTGTGTGGTGAACTAAAGCTGGATACACACTATACAATTTTCTGTGGATTTTTTTTTTTTTACCAAAACCGTATAATAATATGATGTCAAACCTTAGGAGTTTCAATTTGTATACAATCAGGCTGGCCCTTCACTACATGGTTTTGGTAAATCTGAAGCAAATCAGACAATAAAAGTTGTATAGTGTGTGGGGGTCTTACAATGGCATTTCCATGTAAAATCTTATATGAGGTTTGGGGTTTATCTCACAGTTTGTATTTCTCATGGGGGGGAGGGGGGGGGGGGTTCCTATTGGTGACAACAGAGGTCTGTACTGAAATGCCATAACCCCCCCCCCCATAGAAAGCCCTGTGATGGGGGAGGGGTTTACTAAAACTGGAGAGTGCAGAATCTGGTGCAGCTCTTCATGGCAGCCAATCAGCTTCCAGTTTTTTTTGTGAAAGTTTTGGTGTAGAAGCTGATTGGCTGCCATGCGGAGCTACGCCACATTATGTTCTCTCCAGTAAACCAACTCCTTGGTGACAACGCAGGAGCACAATTGGGAGGTGGGGACAGAGCGGTGTCACCCTATAACAGGAAGTGCCTGAACAAGGACCTCTGTGGCGGGATCCCGGGGGGGGGAGGGGTCATTGTAATGAAAGGGTCCGATTTTCTATCCATGAAGATTGGGGGTCACAGCCCCTTCAGGGGCTCAGCTGTGTCAGACGGTTGTAATCACTTCCCAGGAGATCAATGTCATGGTCAGCGAGGGGTTAATCCCACTACTACTTCCATCATCTCCGGTGCAGAAGAGCCCAGGTACGGTATATACAGCGACTCCTCTGTATACAATCTTCAGGATCAGCGCACAACTCCAATCCATAAATCATCTTTATAGGGAGATACAAGGATTATGGATGACAGATATTGTGCCCCCCGGGGACCCCGCAAGAGGGAGATCACTTCTGGGGTTTTTATATTTTATTATATGGTTACTATAGGGGCATTATATGGGCATTATATGGTTACTATATGGGCATTAAATGGTTCTATAGGGGCATTATATGGGCATTATATGGTTACTATATGGGCATTATATGGGCATTATATGGTTACTATATGGGCATTATATGGTTACTATATGGGCATTAAATGGTTCTATAGGGGCATTATATGGGCATTATATGGTTACTATATGGGCATTATATGGTTACTATATGGGCATTAAATGGTTCTATAGGGGCATTATATGGGCATTATATGGTTACTATATGGGCATTATATGGGCATTATATGGTTACTATAGGGGCATTATATGGTTAAAATAGGGACACTATATGGGGATTGTATAGTTAATATAGGGGCATTATATGGGTATTGTATGGACATTATATGGTTAATATAGGGGCATTATATGGGTATTGAATGGGCATTATATGGTTACTACAGGGGCATTATATGGGCATTATATTATTATTATTATACAGGTTTTATATAGCGGCAGCAGTTTGCACAGCACTTTACAATATGAGGGCAGACATTACAATTTGGTACAAGAGGAATCAGAGGGCCCTGCTTGTTAGAGCTTACAATCTAAAAAGGTTACTATAGGGGGAAGTATATGGGTATTGTATGGGCATTATATGGTTAATATAGGGGTGTTATATGGGCATCATATGGTAACTATAGGGGCATTATAGGGGTATTGTATGGGCATTGTATGGTTACTATAGGTGCATTATATTGCTATTGTATGGGCATTATATGGTTACTATAGAGGCATTATATGGGTATTGTATGGGCATTATGTGGTTAATATAGGGGCATTATATGGGTATTGAATGGGCATTATATGGTTACTATAGGAGCATTATATGGTTACTATAGGGGCATTATATTGCTATTGTATGGGCATTATATGGTTACTATAGAGGCATTATATGGGTATTGTATGGGCATTACACGGTTAATATAGGGGCATTATATGGGTATTGTATGGGCATTATATGGTTACTATAGGGGCATTATATGGGCATTGCATGGGCATTATATGGTTAATATAGGGGCATTATATGGGTATTGTATGGGCATTACACGGTTAATATAGGGGCATTATATGGGTATTGTATGGGCATTACATGGTTAATATAGGGGCATTATATGGGTATTGCATGGGCATTAAATGGTTAATATAGGGGCATTATATGGGTATTGTATGGGCTTATATGGTTAATCTAGGGGTATTGTATGGGTATTGAATGGGCATTATATGGTTACTATAGGGACATTATATGGTTAATATAGGGGCATTATATGGGTATTGAATGGGCATTATATGGTTACTATAGGAGCATTATATGGTTACTATAGGGGCATTATATGGTTAATATAGGGGCATTATATGGGTATTGTATGGGCATTATATGGTTACTACAGGGGTATTATATGGGTATTGTATGGGCATTATATGGTTACTACAGGGGTATTATATGGGTATTGTATGGGCATTATATGGTTACTATAGGGGTATTAGCCCTTTTTCACACCAATGCAATTTGACAGTTCAAAATCGCATTACAAGTCGCACCTTATTTTCAGCAGTGGAACCTTCAAATCATTGCGACTGAAGTCACAGCAACCTTGTAAAAGGTTCCCGCCCGACTTTTCTGCGATTTCATTGTAACTTGTATTGACTTCTGTGAAATGAAATCAGAGATGGAAATCACACGGAAGTAGTGTCGTTCCAAATCCACACTGGTGGACTGGGGGTTATATGGTTATATATAGGTATTATATGGCTATTATAGGGGCATTATATGATTATTACATGGGCAGTATATGGTTATCAAAGATAAAGATTTAAAATGGGCAGTACTATTATATAGATATTATATGGGTAATATAGGGGAATTATATGGGGATTATGCAGTTATTATATAAATATTATAGGGGCATTATATGGATATTCTATTTGCATTATACTGCCCATATCACATCTATATAATAACCATATATTGCCTCTATAATAACCATTTAATGGCTATAGAATATCTATATAATGCCCCTATAATAATAATATAATAACCTGTTCCTGTTCCTGCCACCTCCACCTTCCACCTGCACCTTCTCCCTGTTCCTTCCACCTCCACCTTCCACCCCTGACCTAAGAGAGCCGCACCTGAGCCAGGACTGCCGGGCTGCTGGAGGAGTTGCCACCATCCATAGCTGCCAACTGTCCCGGATTTTGAGGGACTGTCCCGGATTTGAAACAAAGTCCCTTTGCCCCTCTTCAGTCCTCATGTTTCTCTGATCTATATAGTTGTATATAAAATGCACTATTTATCTCCCAGTGATGAACCTTTCATCCAAATTCCAAAATCAAATATAAAGGAATAGTAGTACTTCTCCTTTAAGGGGGCGTGGCAGGGGGTGTGTCCTTTGCCTACATACTTTTGATAATAGGTGTCCCTGGTTCCCAGCTCTGAAAGTTGGGAGATTGTATCTGTGTCCACTCCCCCTCCCCCTTCACGGAGCCCCCCTATCACCCTCCATGAGTAGGGGGGAAATCACTAACTATCCACCCTGGGTGAGGAATTAGCAAAGTTTAACCCTTTCCAGGACCAGAATCAATAAAATAAAATACTGCAAGCAGGCTGCCTCGTTACTATAAGTCTCTGGCCTGGCTATCTGTTCTATGGGGTTGAGGTCAGGACTCTGTGCAGACCAGTCAAGTTCCTCCACCCCAAACTCGCCCATCCATGTCTTTATGGACCTTGCTTTGTACACTGGGGGGCAGTCATGTTGGAACAGGAAGAGGCCGTCCCCAAACTCCTCCCACAAAGTTGGGAGCATGAAATTGTCCAAAATGTCTTGGTATGCTGACGCCTTAAGAGTTCCCTTCACTGGAACTAAGGGGCCAAACCCAACCCCTGAAAAAAAACCCCAGGCCATAATACCCCTCCCCCACACCATAATCACCCCCCCCCCACGCCATAAACCCCCACGCCCAGGGTGTAATGATTGGCCCCCAGGGGGTGATGATTGCCCCTCCCGGTGAAATGATTGCCCCCCCAGGGTGAGATGATTGCCTCCCAGGGTGAGATGATTGCCCCCCCAGGGTGAGATGATTGCCTCCCAGGGTGAAATGATTGCCGCTCAGGGTGTGATGATTGCCCCCAGGGTGTGATGATTGCCCCCAGGGTAGGATGATTGCCCCCCAGGGTAAAATGATTGCCCCCAGGGTGTGATGATTGCCCCCCAGGGTGAGATGATTGCCCCCCAGGGTGAAATGATTGCCCCCCAGGGAAGGATGATTGCCCCCAGGGTGGGATGATTGCCCCCCTTAGGGTGTGATGATTGCCCCCAGGGTAGGATGATTGCCTCCCAGGGTAAAATGATTGCCCCCAGGGTGTGATAATTGCCCCCCAGGGTGTGATTATTGCCCCCCAGGGTGTGATGATTGGCCTCCAGGGTGTGATGATTGCCCCCCAGGTTGAGATGATTGCCCCCCAGGGTGAGATGATCGCCCCCCCCCCAGGGTGTGATGATTGGCCTCCAGGGTGTGATGATTGCCCCCCAGGGTGAAATAATTGCCCCCAGGGTGAAATGATTGTCCCCCAAGGGTGGGATGATTGCCCTCCTAGGGTGAGATGATTGCCCCCCAGGGTGTGATGATTGGCCCCTCAGATATAATAAGACATATTACACCAATAGTCGGTATTCTGGATTGGATACTTTGTAGCACACAGGAAACTTCTGATTGGTTGGTTGTGTTTGCACAGGTCTGCGGGTTCCTGGTGGATGGATGGAAAGCAGACAAATCCTTGTCCATGGAGAAGAGCAGTCCACTTCCTCTGAGCCCGGCTCCTCCTCGCCTCACCCAGCAGCATGCTTTGATTCTCAGCGAGGGGCTGGGAACCGGAATGACAAGAGACTGTTTGCTTTTCTCGTTGAACGCGGTTTCATTTTACAAGGATGAAAATCTGCTTTCACCCGACACAAAACCTCACAAATCCGGTTAGTCCTGGCGGACCGCGCATGCGGGGATCCTCTCATGTGTATACATGTATGTAGGGACAATGTGGGGATCCTCTCATGTGTATACATGTATGTAGGGACAATGTGGGGATCCTCTCATGTGTATACATGTATGTAGGGACAATGTGGGGATCCTCTCATGTGTATATATGTATGTAGGGACAATGTGGGGATCCTCTCATGTGTATACATGTATGTAGGGACAATGTGGGGATCCTCTCATGTGTATACATGTATGTAGGGACAATGTGGGGATCCTCTCATGTGTATACATGTATGTAGGGACAATGTGGGGATCCTCTCATGTGCGTACATGTATGTAAGGACAATGCGGGGATCCTCTCATACATGTATGTAAGGACAATGCGGGGATCCACTCATACATGTATGTAGGGACAATGCAGGGATCCTCTCATACATGTATGTAGGGACAATGCGGGGATCCTCTCATACATGTATGTAGGGACAATGCGGGGATCCTCTCATACATGTATGTAGGGACAATGCGGGGATCCTCTCATACATGTATGTAGGGACAATGCAGGGATCTTCTCGTGTGTATACAATGAGGGGAAAGTATTTTATCAGCTGCTGATTTTGTAGGTTTATCCCACTGACAAAGAAATGATCGGTCTGTAATTTTATTGGTCGGTTTATTATAACAGAGAGAGAACAACAAAAATATCCAGAAAAATTCATTTAAAAAAAAGTTATAAATTGATTCGCATTTTAATGGAGTGAAATAAGTATGTGATCCCCGATCAATCAGCAAGATTTCTCCCTCCCAGGTGTTTTCTATACAGGTAAGAAGCTGAGATTAGGAGAACTCTTCTCTCTTAAATGGAGTGCTCCTAATCTCAGCTTGTTGCTGGTATAAAAGACACCTGTCCATAGAAGCAATCAGATTCCAATCTCTCCACCATGGAGGCCAAAGATCTGCCCAAGGATGTCGGGGAGAAGATTGGAGACCTACACAAGGCTGGAATGGGCTACAAGACCATCGCCAAGCAGCTTGGTGAGAGGTGACAACAGTTGGTGGGATTATTATTCACAAAATAACAATGGATCTCCTCGGTCTGGGGCTCCATGGAAGATCTCACCTCGTGGAGGATCAATGATCAGGAGAACGGTGAGGAATCCGCCCAGAACTACACCGGAGAATCTTCTCCATGATCTCAGCTGGGACCATAGTCACCAAGAGAACAATCACTACACCGCGAGGGACTGAAATCCTGCAGCCCCCGCAAGATCCCCCCGCTCAGGAAATCACATGTACAGCTCCCCCCGCTCAGGAAATCACATGTACAGGTCCCCCCGCTCAGGAAATCACATGTACAGGTCCCCCCGCTCAGGAAATCACATGTACAGGTCCCCCCGCTTAGGAAATCACATGTACAGGTCCCCCCTCTCAGGAAATCACATGTACAGATCCCCCCACTCAGGAAATCACATGTACAGGTCCCCCCGCTCAGGAAATCACATGTACAGGTCCCCCCGCTCAGGAAATCACATGTACAGGTCCCCCCGCTCAGGAAATCACATGTACAGGTCCCCCCACTCAGGAAATCACATGTACAGGTCCCCCCGCTCAGGAAATCACATGTACAGGTTCCCCCGCTCAGGAAATCACATGTACAGGTCCATCTGAAGATCACTAATGAACATCGAATGATTCCGAGGAGAACCGGGGGAAGGGTTGGGGGTCAGAGGAGACCAAAATCCAGATCTTTGGCATCAACTCATACTGCCTACTGGAATGCTGCCTATGACCCCAAGAACACCATCCCCCACCGTCATACATGGAGGTCCTATGACCCCAAGAACACCATCCCCCACCGTCATACACGGAGGACCTATGACCCCAAGAACACCATCCCCCACCGTCATACACAGAGGTCCTATGACCCCAAGAACACCATCCCCCACTGTCATACACTGAGGACCTATGACCCCAAGAACACCATCCCCCACCGTCATACATGGAGGTCCTATGACCCCAAGAACACCACCGTCATACATGGAGGACCTATGACCCCAAGAACACCATCCCCCACCGTCATACATGGAGGTCCTATGACCCCAAGAACACCATCCCCCACCGTCATACATGGAGGACCTGTGACCCCAAGAACACCATCCCCCACCGTCATACATGGAGGTCCTATGACCCCAAGAACACCATCCCCCACCGTCATACACAGAGGTCCTATGACCCCAAGAACACCATCCCCCGCCGTCATACATGGAGGACCTATGACCCAAAGAACACCATCCCCCACCGTCATACATGGAGGACCTATGACCCCAAGAACACCATCCCCCACCGTCATACATGGAGGACCTATGACCCCAAGAATACCATCCCCCACCGTCATACATGGAGGACCTATGACCCCAAGAACACCATCCCCCACCGTCATACATGGAGGACCTATGACCCCAAGAACACCATCCCCCACTGTCATACATGGAGGACCTATGACATCAAGAACACCATCCCCCACCGTCATACATGGAGGACCTATGACATCAAGAACAGGGGGACACATTATGTTATGGGGGTGTTTTTCTGCTAAGGGAACAACTTCACCGTATCAAAGGGACGATGGGCGGGGTCATGTACCATCAAATCTTGGGTGAGAACCTCCTTCCCTCAGCCCGAACACTGAAGATGGGTCATGGATGGGTCTTCCAGGATGACAATGACCCAAATCACATGACCAAGGCAACAAAGGAGCGGCTCAAGAAGAAGCACATGAAGGTCCTGGAGTGGCCTAGCCAGTCTCCAGACTTTAATCCCATAGAAAATATGTGGAGGGAGCTGAAGGTTGGAGTCACCAAACGTCATCGTGGAAACCTTCATGACTTGGAGAGGATCTGCAAGAGGACAAAATCCCTCCTGAGATGTGCGAACCTGGAGGCCAACTCCAAGAAACGTTTGACCTCTGTGATCGCCAACATGGATTTTGCCACCAACTACTAAGTCGTGTCCTGTGAAGGGTTCACATACTTATTTCACTCATTAAAATGCAAATCAATTTTTAACTTTTTTAAATTAATTTTTCTGGATATTTTGGTCGTTATTCTCTCTGTTATAATAAACCGACCAATAAAATTATAGACGATCGTTTCTTTGTCAGTGGGGCAAATGTACAAAATCAGCAGCCAATCAAATACTTTCTTTCCCTCACTGTATGTAGGGACAATGTGGGGATCCTCTCGTGTGTATACATGCAGGCTCATGGTGGGGCAATGCATGGACCATAGTAAACACAGTTGACTATGCTTCAGCTATGAATGAACACAGTGAGTGCTGGTAAATGACATATTTACTAGCCCCTTCCCCCATTCTCCACCCACTCTCCAGAAGGGGAGGGAAGCCAGAACTGCAGGGCGGGGGGGGGGGGGTAGGAGGCAAATGAGGGGGGAGCCCAGACAGTAGGGTAAATCGGCACCGCATGTGGTGATTAGGGTGTGCCCAGGCACACCTAACACACCCCCTGTGCACACCTATGGTGTGGATCCACTCATGTGTGTACATGCTGGGACACAAACCACAAAATAAAAATCCTGGCTGAAATTACACTCTGCTGTGGACTTTTGTATCTCAGTTTGGTATTTATTATTATTCAGGATATATATAAATATATTATTGTTATTCAGCATTTATTTAGCACCAACAGTTTACAAAATAAAATACTTGTGCCCCGTCTGTTATCACCATAATACAGATCTACCCAATCAGTGACAAGCAGATTTCCATCAGCCAGTATAAGATATACAATAATGTATAGGGGGTGATGGAAGAGCCCGTCCGTCGGTCAGAGAGTGATCTGAGATAACAATATTCATCATTTAGTGATTCACAAAGTGTGACAATGGGGAGTCAGAACTGCAGAGGAGTGATAAAGTCGCTGAGTAATCATTTCTGGACATTATGGCGACAGAAGTAGGGTGAGACGATTGGCCCCCAGGGTGGGATGATTGGCCCCCCAGTCCCTCCATCTGAAGCAGATTGGGATGATTGGCACCCAGTCCCTCCATCTGAAACAGGGTGAGATGATTGGCCCCCAGGGTAGGATGATTGCCCCCCAGTCCCTCCATCTGAAGCAGGGTGGGATTATTGGCCCCCAGGGTAGGATGATTGGCCTCCAGTCCCTCCATCTGAAGCAGGTTGAGATGATTTGCCCCCAGGGTAGGATGATTGGCCCCCAGTCCCTCCATCTGAAGCAGGGTTGGATGATTTGCCCCCAGTCCCTCCATCTAAAGCAGGGTGGGATGATTGGACCCCAGGGTGGGATGATTGGCCCCCAGTCCCTCCATCTAAAGAAGGGTGGGATGATTTGCTCCCAGGGTAGGATGATTGGCCCCCAGTCCCTCCATCTTAAGATGGGTGCTATAATTGCCCCCCAGAGTAGGATGATTGCCCCCAGTCCCTCCATCTGAAGATGGGTGCTATAATTGCCCCCCAGGGTAGGATGATTGCCCCCAGTCCCTCCATCTGAAGATGGGTGGTATAATTGGCCCCCAGGGTATGATGATTGGCCCCCAGCCCCTCCATCTGAAGATGAGTGGGATGATTGGCCCCCAGTCCCTCCATCTAAAGCAGGGTGGGATGATTGGACCCCAGGGTGGGATGATTGGCCCCCAGTCCCTCCATCTAAAGAAGGGTGGGATGATTTGCTCCCAGGGTAGGATGATTGGCCCCCAGTCCCTCCATCTTAAGATGGGTGCTATAATTGCCCCCCAGGGTAGGATGATTGTCCCCAGTCCCTCCATCTGAAGATGGGTGGTATAATTGGCCCCCAGGGTAGGATGATTGGCCCCCAGTCCCTCCATCTGAAGATGGGTGGTATAATTGGTCCCCAGGGTAGGATGATTGGCCCCTAGTCCCTCCATCTGAAGCAGGGTGGGATGATTGACAACCAGGGTAGGATGATTGGCCCCCAGCCCCTCCATCTGAAGATGAGTGGGATGATTGGCCCCCAGGGTGGGATGATTGGCCCCCAGTCCCTCCATCTAAAGAAGGGTGGGATGATTTGCTCCCAGGGTAGGATGATTGGCCCCCAGTCCCTCCATCTGAAGATGGGTGCTATAATTGCCCCCCCCAGAGTAGGATGATTGCCCCCAGTCCCTCCATCTGAAGATGGGTGCTATAATTGCCCCCCAGGGTAGGATGATTGCCCCCAGTCCCTCCATCTGAAGATGGGTGGTATAATTGGCCCCCAGGGTAGGATGATTGGCCCCCAGCCCCTCAATCTGAAGATGAGTGGGATGATTGGCCCCCAGGGTGGGATGATTGGCCCCCAGTCCCTCCATCTAAAGAAGGGTGGGATGATTTGCTCCCAGGGTAGGATGATTGGCCAAGAGTCCCTCCATCTAAAGAAGGGTGGGATGATTTGCTCCCAGGGTAGGATGATTGGCCCCCAGTCCCTCCATCTGAAGATGGGTGGTATAATTGGCCCCCAGGGTAGGATGATTGGCCCCCAGTCCCTCCATCTGAAGAAGGGTGGGATGATTGACAACCAGGGTAGGATGATTGGCCCCCAGCCCCTCCATCTGAAGATGAGTGGGATGATTGGCCCCCAGCCCCTCCATCTGAAGATGAGTGGGATGATTGACCCCCCAGGGTAGGATGATTGGCCCTCAGCCCCTCCATCTGAAGATGATTGGCCTCCAGGGTGGGATGATGAGTCCCCTCAAATGGTCTTTATGGTGGCTGAAGCAGGGTGAGATGATTGGCCCCCAGGGTGGTATGATTGGCCCCCGGGGTGGAATGATTGGCCCCCCAGCCCCTCCATCTGAAGATGAGTGGGATGATTGGCCTCCAGGGTGGGATGATGAGTCCCCCAGATTGTCAATATGGCAGCTGGTCTGTAAGCGGCGTGCAATCGGCTCTATGATCAGTTATAGAGGATTTTTGGTGAAGGTAGTTGGAATGCTTCTCTCCTTTCAGTGACTCATGACATTCATTCTGGAGGAACCGGATTCCATCACAGAAATTTGCCGGAGGTGACAAAGACCTGAAATGAGGTGAACCTTCCACCTAGAATAGCAATCTAATTAAAGTTTAAACTGTGGTGGGGGAGGGGGAGGTTTATATCCAAGCTGGGAGTACAAGCCTCAGCTTGGCAATGATGGTAGACGGGGGGCTTCTGGTTCCACAATGAATGGGGCAGTATGGCCGGGGCTATTCTTATGGCCTCCAAGCCTTGCCAGGACTTTCCATAGCTGTGGGAGATCCAGACCGCCATACAGATCCAAAATCTACAATGGGAAGGTCTTGGTTGGGGTTCTGCTGTTGGCCAAGATGGGTGACCCCATCAGAAAGGTGCAGATGATATCTCCCCAGTGCCGCCCCCTCTGGGCACGTCTCCCCCAGTACCGGTGAAGGAAGTTGGGACCACAAAAGGAGCAGATCTGCATAATACAATGGCGGCTTTAATGGGCCCACCTCCAACCTGGCTCCGCCTCCTATAGTTATGGGGGTAGCCAATCGTAAAGCGATTAAAAAATAAAAATAAAAAATAGGTAAGTATATGTACATCTTTTTTACATAGGTGCTAGAAGGGGGAGGGACCAGTTTTAGTTCACACCTATGCGGATTGCAATTGATGCGTTTTTTCCACACACATTTTTGATGAATTTTGTGTTTTTGGAAGGTGTCTGTCCTCTTGTGCTGGAGAAACCAGCAGAAACGCAACAAAAGGGCAAGCGCTGCGTTTTTGATGTGTTTCTGTTGCATCTTCACTGCAGTCTATGGAATCAAAAACGCAAACCTGCTGCTGGGGGAAAAAAAAGTCCCTGACCCTCGCCAAAAAAACCCCCCAAAAAATGGCACCAGTGGAAAACGCACAAATGTGAAGGTGACCCGCGGGAGACCGTGTTAAATGGGCTGTAGTGCGTCTCTGCAAAACTAAAAACGCACATAAAAATACATAGGTGTGAACCTTAAGCCGGATACACGCTACACAACTTTTGTTCGATTTCCCGTAGATTTACCTTCTACTACGTAGTGCGAGGACCGGGCTGATCGCATACAAAATCCAAAGTGTTTAGGTTTGACCTCATATTAGACGGTTTTGGTAAATCTAAAGGGGAAAAAAAAATTGAAAGAAAATTGTATATTGTGCATCCAGCGTGTATTTCAAGACAAATCTTTTTTTCGTTTCGGAATAAAAAGAGAAGTTCTAGCGCCCCTGTCAGGCTTCTGCTGCTGGATTTTCTCTCACTTCCTGTCTGGTAAAAATGTTGTGATTGGGACAGGAAGTGAAGAAAAATCTCTCTTAAGACAAAAAAAAACTGAAAGGGGTTTTAATCCTTCTTCGCAATATTCATACAATAAGAGAAAAAGTGTTTTGGCCGGACATGCACTTTATTTCCAATGTCAGCGATTATCGCTATCACTTTGTGTGATCTAAAATATTGCAGATTGCGTCACTCATCAAAAAAAAAAAAAAAAAAGAGAAGCGTCCCGCGGACTTCCTTAACTGAGTGATAACACACTCTGGATTTTCTACGATCATTAGCTGCACACTGAACTCCAAATCCAAATAATCCGCCTCATATACTATATACTCCTCACAGCCCCTCCCCCATCCGTCCCCCGCCATTCATCCTATAATAAATACGGGGCAAATTCTGCGCTAAAGTGTCATAAGAACATAAACTGGAAGGAGCTGCTCGTGTAATGACAGGCCCATCAGAAATGTACAAGAAATCAATTCGACCCAATTCACCGAACGTAAAACCAAAATCTGCGGAAACGTATCACCAAAAAATAAATAAAATCACAATGTAACAATTCTCCATGACAAAGGAAATAAAACATCCGCAAAAATAAAAAAAATATCTTCCTGACAAAACAATCCAGAAGATGCGGGGGGGGGGGGGGGGGTGGATTTACTAAAACTGTTCCACTCAGAATCTGGTGCAGCTGTGCATGGCAGCCAATCAGCTTCTAACTTCAGCTTGTTCAGTTAAGCTTTGGCAATAAAATCTGGAAGCCGATTGGCTCCTATGTACAGTTTCACCAGATTTTGCACTTTCCAGTTTTAGTAAATAAACCCCATTCTTATATTATACACTATTATATTATGTTGTGTTATATAATTATGTTATGTTGTTTTCTATTATGTTGTATTATGTAATGATGTTATGTTGTATTTTATTATGTTGTGTTATATTGTTACATTTGTTTCTTTTTGTTTCCTTTGTTGGAACTTGTACACGGAAACATTGCCACATCGTCACCCTGAGAATTGTTACATTCTGATTCCTGGTGATACTTTTCTTCAAGATTTTGGATTGAAGTGGTTGAAAATCCAAAAAAATAAAAATAAAACCCCTGTAAAACAAAGGCATAATGAGCTAGTGTGCATCGGTAATGAGCTAGTGTGCATCGGTAATGAGCTAGTGTGCATCGGTAATGAGCTAGTGTGCATCGGTAATGAGCTAGTGTGCATCGGTAATGAGCTAGTGTGCATTGGTAATGAGCTAGTGTGCATCGCATATTAGTTCATTATAAAATACTTACCTTAGATCAAAGCTGTTGCCAGTGGCATTGCGTCCATAGAGGGCGCACGGGCGCCGCCCCCTCACTCCTGCCACCCCCTCCATCAGCAGTAGATAGATTCATGCATTGCATGAATCAGTCTGTAGCCGTGGCTGCCACCCCCTGTTCAGGCGCCTGAATTACAGTGGCGGGAGGTTGTTTTTGAAGCACCTGATTGGAGCCATAGGCTCTAATAGGCGTCAAAAAAGGTGACCTATGAGTGCCACGGTGGGCGCTCGCTGGTCACTCAGCTGTGTTAGAAAAGCAAATGAATATTCGCTTTCCTAACAACCGCATCTTCGCCAATCAGGTGCTCGGATCTGTTACCTAATTGGCTGAAACAACAGGCGCTGTAATTGGACGCAAGGCATCCAATCATAGCAGAGGACGGAAGAAAGGTGTGATGTCGGAGCAGACAGGTGAGTGCACAGAGAGATGTAACATTGGAGCAGACAGATGATTGCACAGAGAGGTGTAACATTGGAGCAGACAGGTGAGTGCACAGAGAGATGTAACATTGGAGCAGACAGATGATTGCACAGAGAGGTGTAACATTGGAGCAGACAGGTGAGTGCACAGAGAGGTGTAACATTGGAGCAGACAAGTGAGTGCACAGAGAGGTGTAACATTGGAGCAGACAGGTGAGTGCACAGAGAGGTGTAACATTGGAGCAGACAGGTGAGTGCACAGAGAGGTGTGACGTCGGAGCAGACAGGTGAGTGCACAGAGAGGTGTGACGTCGGAGCAGACAGGTGAGTGCACAGAGAGGTGTGACGTCGGAGCAGACAGGTGAGTGCACAGAGAGGTGTAACATTGGAGCAGACAGGTGAGTGCACAGAGAGGTGTGACGGAGCAGACAGGTGAGTGCACAGAGAGGTGTAACATTGGAGCACACAGGTGAGTGCACAGAGAGGTGTGACGTCGGAGCAGACAGGTGAGTGCACAGGGAGGTGTAACATTGGAGCAGACAGGTGAGTGCACAGGGAGGTGTGACGTCGGAGCAGACAGGTGAGTGCACAGGGAGGTGTAACATTGGAGCAGACAGGTGAGTGCACAGGGAGGTGTGACGTCAGAGCAGACAGGTGAGTGCACAGAGAGGTGTAACATTGGAGCACACAGGTGAGTGCACAGAGAGGTGTGACGTCGGAGCAGACAGGTGAGTGCACAGAGAGGTGTGACGTCGGAGCAGACAGGTGAGTGCACAGAGAGGTGTGACATTGGAGCAGACAGGTGAGTGCACAGAGAGGTGTAACATTGGAGCACACAGGTGAGTGCACAGGGAGGTGTGACGTCGGAGCAGACAGGTGAGTGCACAGGGAGGTGTAACATTGGAGCAGACAGGTGAGTGCACAGAGAGGTGTAACATTGGAGCAGACAGGTGAGTGCACAGAGAGGTGTGACATTGGAGCACACAGGTGAGTGCACAGGGAGGTGTGACGTCGGAGCAGACAGGTGAGTGCACAGAGAGGTGTAACATTGGAGCACACAGGTGAGTGCACAGAGAGGTGTAACATTGGAGCACACAGGTGAGTGCACAGAGAGGTGTAACATTGGAGCACACAGGTGAGTGCACAGAGAGGTGTGACGTCGGAGCAGACAGGTGAGTGCACAGAGAGGTGTGACGTCGGAGCAGACAGGTGAGTGCACAGAGAGGTGTAACATTGGAGCAGACAGGTGAGTGCACAGAGAGGTGTGACGTCGGAGCAGACAGGTGAGTGCACAGAGAGGTGTGACGTCGGAGCAGACAGGTGAGTGCACAGAGAGGTGTGACGTCGGAGCAGACAGGTGAGTGCACAGAGAGGTGTGACATCAGAGCAGACAGGTGAGTGCACAGAGAGGTGTGACATCGGAGCAGACAGGTGAGTGCACAGAGAGGTGTGACATCAGAGCAGACAGGTGAGTGCACAGAGAGGTGTGACATCGGAGCAGACAGGTGAGTGCACAGAGAGGTGTGACATCAGAGCAGACAGGTGAGTGCACAGAGAGGTGTGACATCGGAGCAGACAGGTGAGTGCACAGAGAGGTGTGACATCGGAGCAGACAGGTGAGTGCACAGAGAGGTGTGACATCAGAGCAGACAGGTGAGTGCACAGAGAGGTGTGACATCGGAGCAGACAGGTGAGTGCACAGGGAGGTGTGACATCGGAGCAGACAGGTGAGTGCACAGGGAGGTGTGACATCAGAGCAGACAGGTGAGTGCGCCGCCCCCGGCCGCTGACGGCACCTTTATAGCGATGATTAGATTTATGTCATGGCTCAGGGACGGGGATGAGACACCGCAAAGGAATCCGTAGAATTAATTTAATAAAATGTTTTTGCTTTTGGCGTTTTTAGACCTAATGGTGGTTTAAATAAAGTGCAAGGTTTATATTAACATTTTATGGGAGATTTTTGTTTGAAAATTTTAAAGCGGCATGCTTCCCGGACAGCGGCATGCTTCCGCCTCGGACAGCGGCATGCTTCCATCCCATCAGCGGCATGCCTCCATCCCGGACAGCGGCATGCCTCCATCCGGGACAGCGGCATGCCTCCATCCCGGACAGCGGCATGCCTCCATCCCGGACAGCGGCATGCTTCGATCCCGGACAGCGGCATGCTTCGATCCCGGACAGCGGCATGCTTCGATCCCGGACAGCGGCATGCTTCGATCCCGGACAGCGGCATGCTTCGATCCCGGACAGCGGCATGCCTCCACCCCGGACAGCGGCCTGCCTCCACCCCGGACAGCGGCATGTTTCGATCCCGGACAGCGGCATGCTTCGATCCCGGACAGCGGCATGCTTCGATCCCGGACAGCGGCATGCTTCGATCCTGGACAGCGGCATGCTTCGATCCTGGACAGCGGCATGCTTCGACCCCGGACAGCGGCATGCCTCCACCCCGGACAGCGGCCTGCCTCCACCCCGGACAGCGGCATGTTTCGATCCCGGACAGCGGCATGCCTCCTATCCCGAACAGCGGCATGCCTCCTATCCCGAACAGCGGCATGCCTCCTATCCCGGACAGCGGCAGGCCTCCTATCCCGGACAGCGGCATGCCTCCATCCCGGACAGCGGCATGCCTCCATCCCGGGCAGCGGCATGCCTCCCATCCCGGACAGCGGCATGCTTCGAACCCGGACAGCGGCATGCTTCGATCCCGGACAGCGGCATGCCTCCCATCCCGGACAGCGGCATGCCTCCCATCCCGGACAGCGGCATGCCTCCCATCCCGGACAGCGGCATGCCTCCCATCCCGGACAGCGGCATGCCTCCCATCCCGGACAGAGGCATGCCTCCCATCCCGGACAGCGGCATGCTTCCATTCCGGAGTATTTTGTAGAAAATTAGAGAACAGAACCAATCACAGAGACTCTGATACCAAACCAGCACAGAGCCCCTCCCCCTGTCCCAAATTATTAGGAAGATCTGCAGTGTGACCTCTGACCCCGATGCTGGGGCTTCCCGTGTCTCGTGGTCACATGTCAGATGCAGAACTAAACCCGTCTGATTTCATGTGCTACATGTTACTACTGAAGTCAGAGGATGAACATGGCAGCCAGGCGAGGAGCATTGTCAGTGGGGAGGTCATCCGTGTAGTCAGGTGCCCTGTAGGCCAGGTTACCTCTCTGTAATCCTCCGCCGCTGACTGCGGGGGTTGTGTCAGGATATAAATCGGATTCTGGGAATTTGGTATTCCTGTGGTCTACATAGCTCGGAGTTTTTGGAATTTTGCTCCTAACCGAGTTTTCCTAAACATGAAAAATCTTCTACAACTTGTTTGGTGTTCCTGGCAGTACGGCGATGTAATGTGCGGCGAGGAGGTCACCGAGGAGGAGAAATCCAGAAAAAAAAAAGAAGCCCTAAAAAAAACAGCCATGAAAAGTCCTCCGGGATGGAGCCGTCCTGCCGTCGAAACGCCGATGGCGGCAACAAAGTGAAACCCCAACTCAGCGACACTCACGAGAAATAACGCAGTTTTCACCTTTCTTCTTCCTTTGTATGAAAACAAAGTTCACACAAATCATACCCAGAGCGTTCCTCATGTGTGTGAATGTCAGTTTGTATTTGTTGCCATTCATGGGATGATTGTAACATTTCCTAACAGTCATTCCTAAAGCCTCGTACACACCATCGGACTTTCCGACAACAAAACCGAGGATGTTGGCTCCAACTGGTCTTGCATACACACGGTCACACAAATGTTGGCCAACAGTTCCGAACGTAGTGACGTACAAGACGTACGCGATAGTTCCATAACGATCGCTAGTTTTACAAGAGCGAGCGACGGACTTGTGTACACACGATCGGAAAGTCCGACAACACACATTTGTTGGCGGAAAATTTGAGAGCATGCTAGCCAACATTTGTTGGCGGAAAGTCCGACAACAAATGTGCAATGGGGCGAACACACGGTCCGAGGAACATTTGACTAGAGGAGGAAGTAATACGAGGGAGAACTCACTCTGCACTGGCTACAAAGTGTATGGAAATTCCTGTGCTCACCAATGACAGAGTATATACGGAATGGATACAATGTTGCAGAGAGTGATCTGATATACAGAATGGATACAATGTTGCAGAGAGTGATCTGATGTACAGAATGGATACAATGTTGCAGAGAGTGATCTGATGTACAGAATGGATACATTGTTGCAGAGAGTGATCTGATATACAGAATGGATACAATGTTGCAGAGAGTGATCTGATGTACAGAATGGATACAATGTTGCAGAGAGTGATCTGATGTACAGAATGGATACAATGTTGCAGAGAGTGATCTGATATACAGAATGGATACAATGTTGCAGAGAGTGATCTGATATACAGAATGGATACATTGTTGCAGAGAGTGATCTGATGTACAGAATGGATACATTGTTGCAGAGAGTGATCTGATGTACAGAATGGATACAATGTTGCAGAGAGTGATCTGATGTACAGAATGGATACATTGTTGCAGAGAGTGATCTGATATACAGAATGGATACAATGTTGCAGAGAGTGATCTGATATACAGAATGGATACATTGTTGCAGAGAGTGATCTGATGTACAGAATGGATACAATGTTGCAGAGAGTGATCTGATATACGGAATGGATACAATGTTGCAGAGAGTGATCTGATGTACAGAATGGATACAATGTTGCAGAGAGTGATCTGATATACAGAATGGATACAATGTTGCAGAGCAGTGGTGGTCCGTACATAGGGGGTGCATGGGCCCCTATCCATGCTTCCGGCCCCCTAATCTACATGCGGGGAGCCAGACGCATGGATTCCAATCAGATGTTTCTTTTTGAAGCACGTGATTAGAGCCTGAGGCTCTCATAGGCTTCAAAAAAAGGGTGGGCTCAGGGCACAGAGAACTGGTGGCAGGTGGATTGTTCGCTCCCCCCCCCCCCCCCCCCCCAAAAAAAAAACACCAGCTGTCACTGTTGCAGAGAGTGAACTGATATACAGAATGGATACATTGTTGCAGAGAGTGATCTGATATACAGAATGGATACAATGTTGTAGAGAGTGATCTGATATACAGAATGGATACAATGTTGTAGAGAGTGATCTGATATACAGAATGGATACAATGTTGCAGAGAGTGAACTGATATACAGAATGGATACATTGTTGCAGAGAGTGATCTGATATACAGAATGGATACAATGTTGCAGAGAGTGATTTGATATACAGAATGGATACAATGTTGTAGAGAGTGATCTGATATACAGAATGGATACAATGTTGTAGAGAGTGATTTGATATACAGAATGGATACATTGTTGCAGAGAGTGATCTGATATACAGAATGTATACAATGTTGTAGAGAGTGATCTGATATACAGAATGGATACAATGTTGTAGAGAGTGATCTGATATACAGAATGGATACAATGTTGTAGAGAGTGATCTGATATACAGACTGTATACAATGTTGCAGAGAATGATCTGATATACAGACTGTATACAATGTTGTAGAGAGTGATTTGATATACAGAATGGATACAATGTTGTAGAGAGTGATCTGATATACAGACTGTATACAATGTTGCAGAGAATGATCTGATATACAGACTGTATACAATGTTGCAGAGAATGATCTGATATACAGACTGTATACAATGTTGTAGAGAGTGATTTGATATACAGAATGGATACAATGTTGTAGAGAGTGATCTGATATACAGACTGTATACAATGTTGTAGAGAGTGATCTGATATACAGACTGTATACAATGTTGTAGAGAGTGATCTGATATACAGAATGGATACAATGTTGCAGAGAGTGATTTGATATACAGAATGGATACAATGTTGTAGAGAGTGATCTGATATACAGAATGGATACAATGTTGCAGAGAGTGATCTGATATACAGAATGGATACAATGTTGTAGAGAGTGATCTGATATACAGAATGGATACAATGTTGTAGAGAGTGATCTGATATACAGAATGGATACAATGTTGTAGAGAGTGATCTGATATACAGAATGGATACAATGTTGCAGAGAGTGATTTGATATACAGAATGGATACAATGTTGTAGAGAGTGATCTGATATACAGACTGTATACAATGTTGCAGAGAGTGATTTGATATACAGAATGGATACAATGTTGTAGAGAGTGATCTGATATACAGACTGTATACAATGTTGCAGAGAGTGATCTGATATACAGACTGTATACAATGTTGTAGAGAGTGATCTGATATACAGAATGGATACAATGTTGTAGAGAGTGATCTGATATACAGACTGTATACAATGTTGCAGAGAGTGATCTGATATACAGACTGTATACAATGTTGTAGAGAGTGATCTGATATACAGAATGGATACAATGTTGCAGAGAATGAACTCTGTTGTTGAGAAGAAGCAGATATTAAACAATGGCGTCTCCCTCACATGATTTCCTCTTCTGGTCAATAGCCCTTAAAGAGGAACTTCAATCTGCCCCCTAAACCCCCCAAAAATACAAAAATCCTGAACACTTGTACTTGTCTTAAAATCTATAGAAAAACAATCCTTATTAGATCGTGGAGTGCAGCATTGTTTTGGTTGAGGTAAAATTTCTCCCCCATATTCTCCAGCACCTCCATCTTTATTGGAGATCCAGCGCATGCGCAGACACGCCGTGAATCTCTGCCACCTCTTAGGGACCTGCCAGACACCCCATTATCCTCACATGTGCCAGTTCCCCTTTTCAGATGCACTGGGGGGGGGGTCTCTGTCAGTTCTCCAGGGTAGCCACGCGTTTCTGCCAGTTCACATGCCCCCCTGTGGGGCACCAAGTTACACGGACCTTGAAGAATTGATACATAAGAAGTAATAAATAATAGGATTTTTATATACAGCTTACCTGTAAAATCCTTTTCTTGAGAGTACATCACGGGACACAGGAGCTTCATTACATAGTGGGTTATATAGGCACCTCTGGTGATTGGACACTGGTTGACCCAATTAAAGAGAATTCCTCCCCTATATAACCCCTCCCATCAGGGAGGCACCTCAGTTTTGTAGCAAAGCAATAAGAAACCACGTAAAACCCAAGAGGGGCGGGAGCCCTGTGTCCCGTGATGTACTCTCAAGAAAAGGATTTTACAGGTAAGCTGTATATAAAAATCCCATTTTCTTGATCATACATCACGGGACACAGGAGCTTCATTACATAGTGGGATGTCCCATAGCAATGCTCAGGTTGAGGGGAGGGAGACACAGATCATGAATCTAGACCGCCAGGGACCTGAGGACCTAAACTGCAGCCTGCAGTACACTGCGCCCAAAGGCGATATCCTCCTGCCCTCTGACATCCACCTGATAGAATCTGGTGAATGTGTGGACTGATGACCAAGTCGCAGCCTAACAGATCTGAGCCAGGGAGGCCTGGTGATGCACTGCCCAAGAAGCACTTACAGCCCTAGTAGAGTGCGCCTTCACCTGAAAAGGAGGAATCTTCCCCTTTAAGTCATAGGCCTGAGAAATAACCTGTCTGATCCACCTCGAAAGAGTGGACTTTGACGCTGCCTGACCCTTTTAGGGCCTTCTGGCAGAATAAATAAACAGTCAGTTTTTCTTATCTGAGCAGTTGCCTGAAGATAAAGACTGATTGCTCTAACCACATCTAAAGTGTGTAAGGATTCTTCCTCTGTGGACTGAGGGTTTGGAAAAAAGGATGGTAGGATTACATCCTGATTCAGGTGAAAACCTGAAACTACCTTAGGTAGAAAGGACCTGTTGGGACGCATGACCACTCGGTCCTTATGGATAATTAAATAGGGCTCTTTACAGGAAAGAGCTGCCAATTCTGATACCCTTCTAGCCGTGGATATGGCTACTAGGAAAACTAGCTTCTTTGTCAGGAGAGTTAAAGAAGCCAGATGCAGAGGTTCAAATGGTTGGGCTTCTAAGGCCGAGAGAACCAAATTCAGATCCCAAGGGCATACCGGAGGTTTGACTGGCGGTCTCATCCGCATAGCCCCCTGGATAAAAGCCCGTACTAGGGAATGTGATGCAAGCGATCTTTGAAAAAAGACCGATAGGGCCGAAATCTGCACCTTGATGGTGCTTATGGCCAAATTCATTTCAAGGCCTGATTGGAGAAAGGCCAAGATTCTGCTAATGACATACCTTCTAGGATGCCATCTCCTGGGTTCACACCAGGAAACATATGCCCTCCAGATCTTGTAATAGATACGCCTGGAGGCCGGTTTTCTGGCATTGACCAGAGTGGAGAGGACTGGCCCCGAAAGACCACGGCCTCTCAAAATGTGGGTCTCAGCAGCCAGACCGTCAAATTCAGACTGCGTAAAGCAGGGTGGTAAATTGGACCCTGTGAGAGCAGATCTGGCCGGAGAGGGAGGGTCCATGACCTGCCCGCTGCCAACTTCATGATTTCTGCGAACCATGGTCGCCTGGGCCAAGCCGAGGCCACTAGAAGGACCGGCTTCGTCTCCCTCTTGACCCTTCCCAAGAACCTCGATAACAGCGGATTCGGGGGGAAGGCATAGATCAGATTGTACTGATCCCAGGGAACTGTCAGAGCATCTGACCCCTGAGCAAGTGCATCTCTTGTCTTTGACACAAAGTTGTCCAGTTTCCTGTTGAATCTGGACGCAAACAAATCCACGTCTGGAGTGCCCCACTTGTGACATATGTCTTGAAACACATCGGGGTGCAGAGCCCATTCTCCTGGGCACAACTGCTGGCGGCTGAGATAATCTGCCTGCCAATTGTCCACTCCTGGAATGAAGACTGCAGAGAGGCACGGAACATGCTCTTCTGCCCAGACAAGTATGCGATTCACCTCGTTTTGGGCCACCAGACCTCTGGTACCGCCCTGGTGATTGATGTAAGCCACTGCGGTGGCATTGTCGGACTGAATCCGAACTGGGAAACCTCGCAGTCTGTGAGACCACTCTCTGAGTGCCATGTAAATTGCCCGAATCTCCAAGACATTTATGGGCAGCAGACTTTCGGTCGCAGACCATTTTCCCTGCGAGCATGTTTCCTGCAACACGGCTCCCCAGCCTGTCAGGCTGGCATCCGTGGTGACAATCTTCCATGAGAGGGGAAGAAAGGTTTTGCCCTTCAGCAAATTTTTGGTCTGTAACCACCAGACAAGACCTTTGCGTGCCCGAGGGGATAAACGCATAGGAAGATCCAGGGATTGGGGCTTCCTGTTCCAAATCGCAAGGATGCATCTTTGCAGGGGCCTTGAGTGGAACTGGGCAAATGGAACGGCCTCGAAAGAGGCGACCATCTTTCCCAACAGTCTCATGTACAACCGAATGGAGGAGAATCTTCTGCCCAGAATCAGGCGCACTAGATCTCCAATGGCCAAGGCCTTTGGCTTTGGAAGGAACACCCTGCCCTGAGCGGTGTCGATAATCAGACCCAGGTAATCCAACCTGGTGGTCGGTTGTAAAGACGACTTTTCTAGGTTTATAATCCAACCTAGGCGGCCCAGATGTTCTAGCGTTTTGGTGACGCTGCGACTTAGGCATGTTGCAGTTCTCTCTACGAGAAGCAAGTCGTCTAGGTAAGCCATGACGGCTATGCCCTGAACTCTTAAGATTGCTAAGAGAGGGTCTAGAATCTTCGTGAAGACTCGAGGGGCCGTGGCTAGGCCGAACGGCAGGGCCACAAATTGAAAATGGCGCTGCTCTACCGCGAACCTCAGAAACTTCTGGTGTGCGGGAAATATTGGCACATGGAGATATGCGTCTTTGATATCTATTGATGCCATGAATTCTCCTCCTTGCAGGGAGGAGACCACAGTGCGTATTGACTGCATCCGGAAGGTCTGGATGTGTAGAAACCGGTTTAAGTCTCTCAGATCCAAGATAGGTCTGACACTTCCGTTTGGTTTTGGAACGGTGAAGAGATTCGAATAGACACCTGAACCCTGATCTTTCGGGCTCACCTCTACTATCACACCTTGGGATAGTAATTGATCTAAGGCCAGAAATAGCGGCTTCTGCTTTATCGGATCCCTGGGGATCCTTGACCTTAGAAAACGGGAAGGTGGAATCTCCTGAAACTCTAGCCTGTAGCCCAGAGATACTGAAGAGATCACCCATTTGTCCTGAATCTCTACCCGCCAGGCGCCTGCAAACTGCAGGAGCCTTCCCCCCACTCGGCCGAGCGGGGGCGCCCCTTCACAAGGATGTCTTGGAGGTTTGCTTGGCAGGCTTCCGCCCCCAAGTCTTTTTCTGTCCCTGGGCTCGGCCCTGAGGCTTTGCAGCCGAGGAGGGCTGAGAAGGCCGTCGCCACTGTTTAGAGCTCGACGCTTCGGGAGAGAGAGTACGCCTGAATGAAGGACGTTTACTCTTCTTGACTGGAAGGAGTGTAGATTTACCTCCCGAAATATTTTGGACGAATTTATCTAATTCCTCTCCAAACAACCGTTCCCCTTTAAACGGGAACCCAGTCAAATGCTTTTTGCATGACATTTCAGCAGCCCAATTTTTTAGCCATAGAGCCCTACGCATGTGTACCAACATGAGGGACAAACGTGATGCTTGTTGGACAGAATCCAAAATCGCATCAATTATGAAACATAAGATGTGAGGCATCTCTGCATATTTCTCTACTTCCTCATTAGGAAGGAGTTCAGACATCTGTTTAACCTGTTCCTTAAGGAACTGGCACAACCCCACGGCTGCGACTGTAGGTTGCACCACAGCGCCGGCCATGGAAAAGGAGGCTTTTAACAAGGTTTCCAGCCTTTTGTCAGCTGGGTCCTTAAATACCTGCGCATTATCCAAAGGACAAGTTAGGTTTTTATTCACACAAGAGATAGCCGCATCCACAGATGGGGCCCCCCATTTCTTGGTGAAGCTTTCCTCCACGGGATAATACATAGAAAACCTCTTGGGAGGAGCAAACAGTTTATCGGGATGTCCCCAGTCCTTATACATCAAGTCAGCCATTAAAGGATGAATTGGGAAGGAACAAGCAGTCTGTGGAGCTTTCCTGACTCCCAGGGAAGAGACAGAGGATGTAGCGACTTCAGCAGCTGGCATTCTGAACGTGGTACGCACCAATTCAGTGTAATACTGCACCTGCTTTCTGAGTGCCTGGGAGGAGGGGACTGACTCCTCATCTTCTGACTGATCCGACTGCTCATGATCCCTTTCCAAAGATAGGGATCTCTCCTCATTTTCAGAGCAGCTGTCTGAGAGAGGGATTTCAGCAGAGGGAGGGGATCTACCCCTTTTCTTGCTATCTTTTAGGGAAGCAGAAATAAAATTCATTATCCTCCCTTCAAAACTCTCCAATGAAGCCCTAAGGGAGTCCTCAGTGACATAGACCGGGGCTGCGACATTAGGAGAGGCTGCAAAGCCTGAAAGGGGCACTGACTCGTCTTGAGATGCAGGCTCCACTCTTGCAGAGGGGGATGGTAATCTGCATGCACTTTTAGAACCCCTGGACCCAGGCGGTGACCTGCCAGTGCTTTTGTTACCTGCCCCTGAAACCCTCTTTACGAGGAGACATAGTACTAAGCTACAAAGCAGAGTTACTAGTGTAAAATGCAATCACTTTGTTGTGCTTAAAGTCTCACAATAAATCAATATAAGCTTAACTGCACAATATGATGCCGAGTAGGTGTCTTAAGGTTCGCCTGGATCCAATCCCACGGATGCTTACAGCCCACAGCTCCTGTGTCTCACCTTACAGTCCCCTGACGCTCTGGGCTTTTAAAAACGGCCGTTTTGGCGCCTGCATTGCAGTCTGGAGCACTTGATTGTGCACAGCTGGCAACCACACCCCCCCCCCTTTCCCTATTAGGCCGGGAGCGCGCCCGGCGCGCGTGCACGCGCCCGCGCGCGTGCACGAGGACCGCGGGATCCGGGGGGGGGAAGGGGAACCCAAAAGGAGTGACCTGGGACCCCCCGATCTGCGTGGGACCCCTTTTTAACTTATATTGTGGCAGGGACTGCAAGGAGACGTGAATAGCTGGGAGGACCAGGCATTTCACTGAGCGTGTTTGTTTGAAAGGCATGTAAGTATGCATCAGGCTTGCTCTTACTCCCTCAAGTGGTGGAAACCAGGTAAGACATACAACTACTCAAAATGAAGAAATCCATTCATATATTAAAATATATAGGATGACTTCCCATACCTGTTCCCCGCCGCAGGAATTGCTGATTTCAGACCAATTCCAGCCTTCACCCATCACGGCGGGTATTGTTAGCCAACCTTCAGGCGTATCTGGGAATCTTACGAAAAGATTCTCCTACCTGGGCCTTGTAAAAAACTCTGCCAGAAACTTACGGGCGCCCTGAGTAAACAGTACCCCAAGTCTGGTTGTCCCAGAGTCCAGTCTTCCAATGGAGAGGACTTACAGGCAAAACCTCGTGTCTTCGGCAGACGAGGCCCGGGTACCATACCATCTTGGGAGTCAATTATCGGCCCGAGGTATGGATCCGGTTTGTTGTAGCCCTTCGGCCCTCGCCGGGACCCGCATAGAGCTAAGTTTTACGTGACCATCGACCAGACACTGGCGAAAAAACTGAGGTGCCTCCCTGATGGGAGGGGTTATATAGGGGAGGAATTCTCTTTAATTGGGTCAACCAGTGTCCAATCACCAGAGGTGCCTATATAACCCACTATGTAATGAAGCTCCTGTGTCCCGTGATGTATGATCAAGAAAAAGTGATTTTTTTTTCATCGTTACTTTGTCTTTATTCCGACCTTTCAGAGGAAGACATTTTAAAATTCAGAGGTTGGATGGAGAAACTTCTACTAACTAAATATTGCAAAGTTTTACCACTTGTCACCCATGTAACATATATGTTTGGTGGCAAAGGCATCATGGGCAGCCGAGGTTCCCGTGCTGAGAGTCCACCCTCTGCCCGCCCCCAGCACAGTGACCTCATAGACAGCAGGACCGGCTCCCGATCATGTGACAGCCAATCACAGTGGCCAGTGTAACCAGGAAATTCTTCCCACCCCCTAGGTGTTAAGACCTTGTTAAAGGGATGCCGGGGGTGAGAAGGGGGTTATAGGAGTCTAAACATCCAACCAAAAAAGAGGGACACATGAAGAGAAAGGAGGACACAGAGGGATTGGGCCCCAAAAGAAGGACAGTCCCTCGAAATGCGGGACAGCTGGGAGCTTTGCCTGAGGTCCGGACCTTCCTTTTCGGGGCTGGAGGAAATATTCATGGAATACAAATGTGAGTTTGTCTTCTGTGGTGGCACATTGGTGCCCGCCAGGGGCAGACTGACAACTCATGGGGCCCTCGGGCAATAGGAGAAGATTATGGTGCCCCGGGCAATAGGAGATTATGGGGCCCCCAGGCAATAGGAGATTATGGGGCCCCAAGGCAATAGATTATGGGGCCACACAGCATACACACACACACACATACAGTTTACACACACAGACACACAATATACACACAGTATACACACACACACAGACACACAATATACACATACAGTATACACACACAGACACACAGTATACACACACAGACACACAATATACACACAGTATACACACACAGACACACAGTATACACACACACGGACACACAATATACACATACAGTGTACACACACAGACACACAATATACACAGTATACACACACAGACAGACACAAAATATACACACAGTATACACACACACGGACACACAATATACACACAGTATACACACACACAGACACACAATATACACAGTATACACACACACAGACACACAATATACACATACAGTATACACACACAGACACACAATATACACACAGAATACACATACACACACTGAAAAGGTACCGGAGAGGAGGGGCAGCTATAATCTTGGGATTTTAAAAAAAACACAGATTTTTACATACTGTCTCTGGTTTTATTGAGGCTGGCAACCCTGATGGGGCCCCTTAGTGGCATGGGGCCCTCGGGCAGTGCCTGAGTGCCCGAATGGTCAGTCCGCCCCTGGTGCCCGCACAGCTGCACCAAATAAAAAAATGTACAGAGGTTCCAGAGAGGGGACCCCCCAGATTCTGTGATAGGGAGTTTTTTTGGGGGTGCAGACTTTAGTTTTCCTAAGTGTGGGGGGAGGATGAAATGTGGCCATGAAGGTGGACTGTGCCTTTAAATCTGAACGCCATAAAATACGTACCACGGGAGCCGCTTCACCTGCCAAACGATCGGGGTTTAATCAGCAAATATTGACCTTTCCTGTGGTGCTTCTGAGCCGCCGCCTGACATTTCCTGGGACCTGAACAGCTGAACTTCTGCAGACAGACAATAATGTAGAAAAACTCTGTATGATGTTATTATTGTAGAGCGCGGACTAAGGGGCCGCTGGGGACTGGGGTCCCATTTCCCCATTCAGAGCACAGCCAGGCGCACAGCATTTCTTCATTCTTCCACCGGCTCAGAAAACAGTCTAGGGGTTCTTTTTTAGGGTTCTTATTGGGAAACAATAAGCTTGGTTGGGGGTAGGGAGCCCGGGACACCCCGAGGAACTGCAAAACTGAACAACTGAAGGACCACTGGCTTAACTTGCACAAAGTTACTGGCTGCACTCAGTGGTGGCTGGTGCTCCATTTTTATTTGGGGGAGCCCACCCCTTTTTTTAAGCTAATTAGGGCCTCAGGCTCTAATCATATGCTTCAAAAAATAAATGAAACCCCCCCCCCCCCCCATAGAAATCCATGCATTCAGCACCCTGCATGTAGATTAAGGCCGGGTACATGGATGAGGGGGGCGGCACCCTTTCGCCTGTAATAGAGCAGCCGCCATTGGCTGCACTGCACATACTGAGTGTCCCCCAAATTTTCTATGCTGGTGGTGACCTGTAGTCCCTACACAGGTAAAGCCACACACAGTCTCTGTCCTCATGGGGGTCGTCTACTCGCTCAGCCACAGGATCACCAGGTGCCTCTTACCGATATCCACCAGGCTCCCCCTAGTGAGGGAGATGTAGAATCGCACCACCATAGGACAGCTGGACTCCTTCCCACCAGCCTTCTCTTAGCTCTCTCCACCGAGTTTCCTCCAGACCCAACCTGATCCCCAAACACGGGTCTGCGAATACGCCCCCCCCCCCAACTAAGCCTAGCTGGCTTCTCTAGCACTCCTGCCCCAGAGGCAAAGCCCCTGCTCAGGAGTCTCCTCATGCAGGACTGGATCCAGGACCACTGCACTCTGCTGCTCAGGCCCCCGGCTATTTATGGGCTCTCTCTCCACCTTCTGGGCAAACCTCCCCAGGGATTGGCTGAAGTGCCTTAAATATTAAGGCTGCCTCTTCTGCTCTCCCTCCCACTATACTTCTAGGATCTTCTTGAAGATGGTGGGAAGTAACAGAACAGCAGCCTGTGAAACACTGAGCAGGCCTAAATAATCAACCCCCGCTCCTCTGATTACAGGGGACCCAGACTAAATGTACCTAGCAGCCTGCTCTATTCCCCAAAAAGTTTTAATGTGTCCAGTGTCAGTAAGAACCAGATCCTGCTACAACATGGAGACAGAGGGTAGGAGAAGCGGGATGACCCCATCAGTCTGCAGCTCCTTCACTGTCCAATCACAGGCTGTACTCCCAGTGCTCTGTAAAAGAAAGAAGTCCAAGAGTAGACAGACAGCATATGAGAATAAACCAGCAGATTTTTACATTGCTGCATTCCTGGAGTTCAACTTTAAAGAGTTTCTAAAGGTGTTTTTACCTTTATGTATCCTATGTATGAAGGTAAAAAAAAACCTTCTGTGTGCAGCCCCTCCCCCAATACTTACCTGAGCCCCATCGCGATCCAGCAATGAGCACCAGGGTCTCAGCTCTCCCGGGACTCTCCCTCCTTATTGGCTGATACAGCAGCTGGAGTCATTGGCTCTCCCTGCTGTCAATCATGAGCAGCGAGCCAATGAGAAGAGAGAGGGGGCGGGATATGCAGAGCAGCGGTTTTCGGGTGCCCCTATTGCAAGCTGCTTGTTCTGGGGGCAGGAGGGAGGGGGGAGGGTCCAGAGGCGTTGGTGCGGGGACCTGAGAAGAAGAGGACCGGGGCTGCTCTGCGCAAAACTTCTGCACAGAGCACAGGTAAGTGTAACGCTTGTTATTATTTTTTCTTAATGTCTTTAATATCACTAATGATGTATTGAAGTATTTCAGGGCATTTGTGTCTTTTATATCTGCCCCGAGTTTTGTTTGAACCTCTTCCCACCCGCGCTATAGCGGAATGACGGCGGGGGGCTTACTTTGTGCTCTCCTATGACCGCGCTGCCCTCACACCCCCTGCAGCGGGCGGGTGGCACGCTCTGCGATCACTGAGTCCTTCCAATCACAGTGGCCCCTTTACCATGTGATCAGCCGTGTTCAGTGCCAGCTGGTCACCACGTAAAGAGAAGCCGGTTATCGGCACTCCTTTCCTCACAGTGCCAGCATGTGGAGAGGAAAGACGATAATCCTCTTCTGCCAACCACTTGAGGACCAGCCGCGGCAGTGATACCGGGCAAATCGCTGTAGCTGTATGTCGGCTGCCTTAACCCCGTGCCGCCCGCCATATAGCAGAGTGGTTTCAATATCCTGACCGGGCATCATATGATGTCCTCAGGAGATTGAGCCGCTGCGCACCCCCGGGGGTGCGTATCGCACCGATCGTTGTTGCTGTGTGTCAGTCTACCACTGCCAGTGCCACCAGGGTTGCCCATCAGTGCCTCATATCAGTGCTGTGTATCAGTGCCCATCAGTGCCATGTATCAATGCCCAGCAGTGTCGCCTATCAGTGCCACCCATAAGTACCCATCTTTTCATCCTTTCAGTGCCCATCAGTGTTGCCTATCATTAACCCCTTCCCTGTCAGTGACATTTACACAATAATCAGTGGCTATTTTTTTAGCTCTGATCGCTGTATAAATGGCATTGGTCCCAAGAAAGTGTCAAAAGTGGCCACCGCAATGTCGCAGTCCCGCTAAAAATCGCAGACAAAAAAGATTTAGAATGAAAATGTCATAAATCTATCCCCTATTTTTTAGGCTATAACGTTTTCGCAAAACCAATCAATATACGCTTATTGCGATTTTTTTACCAAAAACATGCAGAAGAATACGTATCGCCCTGAACTGAGGAAGAAACTGGTCTTTTTGTATTTTTTGGGGAGATATTTATTATAGCAAAAAGTTAAAAATATTGCTTTTTCTTTTCAAAATTGACGATTTTTTTTGTCTATAGCACAAAAAATTAAAACCGCAGAGGAGATCAAATACCACCAAAAGAAAGCTCTTTCGTCAATTTTGTTTGCGTAAAACGTCACACGACCGCGCAATTATCCGTTAAAGAGACGCAAAGCTGAATCAGTAAAAAAAAAGCCTGGTCATTGGGGGGGGGGGGGATCCTTCCGGGGCTTAAGTGGTTAAAGGAACATCTACACTAATTATCAATGCAGTTCCAACAGTGCCCATCCTATCACTGCTGCCTATCAGTACCACTTAATGCACATCAGTGCTGCCTTTCAGTACCCATCAGTACCACCTATCAGTGCCTCCTCATCAGTGTCCATCTGTGCTGCTTCATCAGTGCCCACCAGTGCTGCCTATCAGTGCCTCCTCATCAGTGTCGCGTATCATTGCTGCCTATCAATGCTGCCTATCAGTACCACTTATCAGTGCCCATCAGTGCTGCCTTTCAGTGCCCATCAGTGCTGCTTCATCAGTGCCCATCAATGCCTCCTCATAAGTGCACATCAGTGCTTCTTCATCAGTGTTGCTTCATCAGTGCCCAACAGTGCACATCAGTGCTGCTTCATCAGTGCACATCAGTGCTGCTTCATCAGTGCCCATCAGTGCCTCCTCATAAGTGCACATCAGTGCTTCTTCATCAGTGTTGCTTCATCAGTGCCCAACAGTGCACATCAGTGCTGCTTCATCAGTGCACATCAGTGCTGCTTCATCAGTGCCCATCAGTGCCTCCTCATCAGTGCACATCACTGAAGGAAAAGAAATTGCCTGTTTGCAAAATTTTATAACAAACCTTTTTTTTCCGTAAATTTTCAGTATTTTTTTATTTGTTTAGGAAAAGATAAAAGAAACTCAGTGGTCATTAAATACCACCAAGAGAAAGATCTATTTGTGTGAAAAAAATGATAAAAATATCACATGTGCTGAAAGCTGAAAATTGGCCTGAGCAGGGAGGGGGTGAAAGTACCCGGTATTGAAGGGCAGGGAGGGGGTGAAAGTCCCCGGTATGGAAGGACAGGGAGGGGGTGAAATTGCCCAGTATTAAAGGGCAGGGAGGGGATGAAAGTGCCCGGTATTGAAGGGCAGGGAGGGGGTGAAAGTGCCCGGTATGGAAGGACAGGGAGGGGGTGAAAGTACCCGGTATTGAAGGGCAAGGAGGGGGTGAAAGTGCCCGGTTTTGAAGGGCAGGGAGGGGATGAAAGTGCCCAGTATTGAAGGGCAGGGAGGGGGTGAAATTGCCCAGTATTGAAGGGCAGGGAGGGGGTGAAAGTGCCCGGTATGGAAGGGCAGGGAGGGGGTGAAAGTGCCCGGTATTGAAAGGCAGGGAGGGGGTGAAAATGGACGTTATTGAAGGGCAGGGAGGGGTGAAAGTGCCCGGTATTGAAGGGCAGGGAGGGGTGAAAGTGCCCAGTATTGGAGGGCAGGGAGGGGGTGAAAGTGCCCGGTATTGAAGGGCAGGAAGGGTGTGAAAGTTCCGGTATTGAAGGGCAGGAAGGGGGTGAAAGTGCCGGTATTGAAGGGCAGGGAGGGGGTGAAAGTTGCCCGGTATTGAAGGGGTTAAACAATTTATGAGTGGAAAAAAAAAGAGAAAAAGCAGCTTCTGCAAAAACAGGTTTTCTGTTGAACCTAAACTTGAACCCAACGTGACTGACGCACTTATGACGACACGCCTTCCAATAATAAGGACCAAGGTCGGGCAGTTAGCCACTTCCCGGGGCGGGAGAAACGTACAGAATCCATTACTGAGTAACTTGTAAGGAACTCGGAATGAACGGAATCTGGAGGGCTGGAGATGTAAATATTTAGGTGAATGTTAAAACGTTACAGATTATAGAATTCCAGGAAAAGGTTTCTGGTGTCAGAAGATCCTCTCATCCTATAGACCTCCACCCAATTGTGGGGTGAAATGCAGAGAAAAATGTATCAAACATTAGGAGAGAAGTCAAAAATATACTTACCTTCTCCTCCCCCTTCTGCTTGTCTAGTAGATGATGGGCTCAGCAATGCCAAGCTGCTGCTAACAAAGCAAACAGAATATTGGCATTAAAAAGGGATCAACTCCAGAGATAAAAGGATAATTCTCCCCTCTACAAGACTCTGGTCCGGCCGCACCTGGAGTATACTGTCCAGTTCTGGGCACCAGTCCTCAGGAAGGATGTACTGGAAATGGGGCGACTACAAAGAAGGGCAACAAAGCTAATAAAGGGTCTGGAGGATATTAGTTATGAGGAAAGGTTGTGAGCTCTGAACTTATTCTCTCTGGAGAAGAGACGCCTGAGAGGGGATATGATTTCATTATATAAATACCGGACTGGTGACCCCACAATATACAAATACCGGACTGGTGACCCCACAATATATAAATACCAGACTGGTGACCCCACAATATATAAATACCAGACTGGCGACCCCACAATATATAAATACCGGACTGGTGACCCCACAATATATAAATACCGGACTGGTGACCCCACAATATATAAATACCGAACTGGTGACCCCACAATAGGGAGAAGACAAGTCTTGTGGCCACTCATTAAAATGAGAAGAAAAGAGGTTTAACCTTAAACTATGTAGAGGGTTCATTACTGTAAGAGCGGCAAGGATGTGGCATTCCCTTCCACAGGCGGTGGTTTCAGCGGGGAGCATCGATAATTTCAAGAAAATATTAGATTATAACCTGAACGACCGCAACATACAGAGATATACAATGTAATACTGACATATAATCACACAACATACTCATCAGTGCTCTATATCACACTGCTGGTGTCAGTGCTCTCTCTATATCACGGTGTTGGTGTCAGTGCTCTCTATCACGGTGCTGGTGTCAGTGCACTCTATCACGGTGTTGGTGTCAGTGCACTCTATCACGGTGCTGGTGTCAGTGCACTCTATCACGGTGCTGGTGTCAGTGCTTTATATCATGGTGCTGGTGTCAGTGCACTCTATCACGATGCTGGTGTCAGTGCTCTATATCACGGTGCTGGTGTCAGTGCTCTCTATCTCGGTGCTGGTGTCAGTGCTCTATATCTCGGTGCTGGTGTCAGTGCACTCTATCACGGTGCTGGTGTCATTGCTCTATATCACGGTGCTGGTGTCAGTGCTCTATATCACGGTGCTGGTGTCAGTGCACTCTATCACGGTGCTGGTGTCAGTGCTCTATATCACGGTGTTGGTGTCAGTGCTCTCTATCACGGTGCTGGTGTCAGTGCACTCTATCACGGTGCTGGTGTCAGTGCACTCTATCACGGTGCTGGTGTCAGTGCACTCTATCACGGTGCTGGTGTCAGTGCACTCTATAACGGTGCTGATGTCAGTGCTCTCTATCACGGTGCTGGTGTCAGTGCACTCTATAACGGTGTTGGTGTCAGTGCTCTCTATCACGGTGCTGGTGTCAGTGCACTCTATCACGGTGCTGGTGTCAGTGCACTCTATCACGGTGCTGGTGTCAGTGCTCTCTATCACGGTGCTGGTGTCAGTGCACTCTATCACGGTGCTGGTGTCAGTGCACTCTATCACGGTGCTGGTGTCAGTGCTCTCTATCACGGTGCTGGTGTCAGTGCTCTCTATCACGGTGCTGGTGTCAGTGCACTCTATCACGGTGCTGGTGTCAGTGCACTCTATCACGGTGCTGGTGTCAGTGCTCTCTATCACGGTGCTGGTGTCAGTGCACTCTATCACGGTGCTGGTGTCAGTGCACTCTATAACGGTGCTGATGTCAGTGCTCTCTATCACGGTGCTGGTGATCATCTCCTGCACCCTCTTCATATCCTACCCTGACCTTCCCTCTCCTCCATTGCCTTCATGCGCTCCTGAGTCCTGAATTGTCAAAATTTTGCATATAAAAAAAGAATGCTTGTAGTTGTCAATCCCAGATTCACCTCATACATGTGTTATGTCAGTGTCCATGTGGTGGGACTATGTGTGCACAGCTAGTAAGTATTTTGTGGCTGGAAATATGACCTGGAGGTTTTTAAAGTTCGCCTGCCATTGAAGTCAATGGGGCCCGCCGCAAATGTTGGGGTTCGCAAACTTTTGGCCACGTTCGCGGTTCGCATTCACAAAACGTCCCGTCGGAAGTTCGTCCATCTCTACTCACCTCCTATGTTACTATGTAATACTATGTAACAATGATTAGAGAGTAAGGAAAAAGCTTGGTTATATGATTAGAGAGGATTCGTTATCTGATTGATTGGCTACACCTGGGTGGTTTAGCTAGGAGAACAGCTGCATTGGTCAGAAGGTTAGCTTAGGTTATGAGGAAGCGCTAAAACTAGTGTGAAACGCGTTAGCCATCTCTCTCTCCCCTGAGTGTGGGTTCCGGCTGTTTTTTATGGACATACATTGTTACAAAAAAAGATTATGTTCTGAAGACTTGTGGAACCATCTGGACTATTTTCTGAGTACAAGTCCAGTATTTGGAGTCACTATACTAAGCGGGACTGATGATGTGCAGCTAATGAAGGGATATGAAGGCGACTTTATCGTCTCTTCATCGGGTATTCTGTGACTTCGTCACCCGTCTGTCGGGGGGGGGGGGGGGCACTAACCTTCATAGTTTGGAATTGTGAAATGCCCCGATTATGGGTGGAGGCCGTTATAGACGAGTGTCTGAGGGCAGATCCATGGGGGTGGATTGTGCAATGAGCCGTATATCTGATAATAGACGCATGACGTATATAACGGCCACAGATAAGATACTTTACTGATAGCAATATATATTATATTATAGGGAAAAGTTCATCACAGATTTATTGGTAGAATTGTCAGATAAGGAATGACATGGAGTCACCCGGGAATGACATTTGATTGAGGGACTATAACTCCATAATGTATGGAAATGAAGAAATATCAGATAGAAGTCCTGTACTCATCTCCCTGCTACTTTTTCCCAGGATATATATATATACTGTATACACATTTATATATATACCGGACACTTTATTAGGTACATCTGTTCAATTGTGAACAGCGGGGCAAAAGGGGCAGCTGCCCAGGGCCCTGTCATTGTTAGGGGGCCCAAAGCAGCTGCCCCTTTAACCCCCCCCAGGGTTTTTTTTCAGCCGGAGTTCAGCCACCTCCGGCGCTGCTCAGTTCCGTCAAATAGAAAACCGCTGTCTCTGTATTTACAAGTGACAGCGCTCCTCTCCCTGCGGCCGCCCAAACCCTGGGGAAGCTGCACAGGCGCCCCTCTCTGCCCTGCATTCCATGCACAGGCAACCCTCAGCCCTGCACTCCTCGCACTAGTGGGGCTTTGTGGGGGGGGGGGCACAAAGATTGTTTGCCCAGGGCCCAATCAATATTAAAGATGGCCCTGCTCAGTGAGTATAGGAAAGGCTCCTCTCCACCAGCATGCAGACGCACAATGCACTCACCAGAATTAAAGTGGTTGTTACCCTAAAAACAAAAAAAAACAAAAACAAAAGGAAGATCCAGTTTCATGTATAGCAGGTTTAATACAGCCCTTGTACTGCCTAACCTGCACCTCTGGAAGCTGTAAAAAACCTGGCTGATCCTGCCTGTTTCTGCCCTCCCTCCTGTAAACTGACCACGGCTTATCATGGCTGATGAGCCCTGACAATGTGGTCAGTTTTTGTGCCTCCGTCATGCGCAGCTCTCCTCTGCTGATAATAAAAAAATACACTTTTTAAAACTTTGCTGACAGCCCCTCCTCTCTTTTAACCACTTCCCGAACAGGCAGCTCAACGGTCACGTGACTCCTGGCCGCTCTGCTACTCTGATCCAGGGCTACAGCAGGAGGGGCCAAGCGGCCAACTCAATGGTCGTGTGACCTCCCGGCTGACATCCGGGGGAGATCTCGGCCTCTTGTAGCCCTGGATTGGAGTATTAGAGCGGCCGGGAGTCACGTGACCGGCCTGAAGATACATCACAAGAAGGTATTTAGAAGCATCGATTTTAACCAACAATTACACAGTGCAGGATGGCAGCTTAAAATAGGGGGGCTGGTAGCATAATGTAGGGTACAAACACTTTAATTGACCCCAATTACACAGAGTCACATTCCACATATGGGAAAATCCAAGATGTCATACATGAGGTCACAGGAATGAATTCAACCTGCTTCTGTCATCCATTCAATACATATATATATAGATAACATTTTCTTTTTTAAATAATTGATTTGAAATAATGCACCATGAGAGTGTTCTCTCCTCTCCCTCTCTATATGGAAACACTGGAGCTTTGAATACACCATATATATATATATATATATTTTTTTTATTATTGAATGGATGGCAGAAGCAGGTTGAACTCATTCCTGTGACCTCATGTATGACATCTTGGATTGTTCCATATGTGTAATTGGGGTGAAGTCTGGTGGGTGAAGTCCGGTGAGTGAAGTCTGGTGAGCCAAGTCTGGTGAGCCAAAACTGGTGAGCCAAAACTGGTGAGCCAAGTCTGGTGAGTGAAGTCTGGTGAGCCAAGTCTGGTGAGCCAAGTCTGGTGAGCCAAGTCTGGTGGGTGAAGTCTGGTGAGCCAAGTCTGGTGGGTGAAGTCTGGTGAGCCAAGTCTGGTGAGCCAAGTCTGGTGAGCCAAGTCTGGTGGGTGAAGTCTGGTGAGCCAAGTCTGGTGGGTGAAGTCTGGTGAGCCAAGTCCAGGCATGTACTGGCCATCGGGACTACAGGGAGTTTCCCGGTGGGCCGATGGCTCAGTGGGCCACTCTGATGTAAGGGGGCTGCTGATGGGACACTCTGATGTAAGGGGGCTGCTGATGGCACACTCTGATGTAAGGGGGCTGCTGATGGCACACTCTGATGCAAGGGGGCTGCTGATGGCACACTCTGATGTATGGGGGCTGGTGATGGGACACTCTGATGTAAGGGGCTGCTGATGGGACACTCTGATGTAAGGGGCTGCTGATGGGACACTCTGATGTAAGGGGGCTGCTGATGGGACACTCTAATGTAAGGGGGCTGCTGATGGGACACTCTGATGTAAGGGGGCTGCTGATGGGACACTCTGATGTAAGGGGGCTGCTGATGGGACACTCTGATGTAAGGGGGATGGTGATGGGACCCTCTGATGTAAGGGGGCTGCTGATGGGACACTCTGATGTAAGGGGGCTGGTGATGGGACACTCTGATGTAAGGGGGCTGGTGATGGGACACTCTGATGTAAGGGGGCTGCTGATGGGACACTCAAAATGTAAGTGGGCCGGTCTGGATGAAGTCCAGGGCCAAATGTCTGTCCCAGTCCAGCCCTGGCCAAGTCTGGTGAGCCAAGTCTGGTGAGTGAAGTCTGGTGGGTGAAGTTTGGTGAGCCAAGTCTGGTGAGCCAAGTCTGGTGAGCCAAGTCTGGTGGGTGAAGTCTGGTGAGTGAAGTCTGGTGGGTGAAGTCTGGTGAGCCAAGTCTGGTGGGTGTAGTCTGGTGGGTGAAGTCTGGTGAGCCAAGTCTGGTGGGTGAAGTCTGGTGAGTGAAGTCTGGTGGGTGAAGTCTGGTGAGCCAAGTCTGGTGAGCCAAGTCTGGTGAGTGAAGTCTGGTGGGTGAAGTTTGGTGAGGCAAGTCTGGTGGGTGAAGTCTGGTGAGCCAAGTCTGGTGGGTGAAGTTTGGTGAGTGAAGTCTGGTGGGTGAAGTCTGGTGAGCCAAGTCTGGTGAGCCAAGTCTGGTGGGTGAAGTCTGGTGGGTGAAGTCTGGTGAGCCAAGTCTGGTGGGTGAAGTCTGGTGAGCCAAGTCTGGTGAGCCAAGTCTGGTGAGCCAAAACTGGTGAGCCAAGTCTGGTGAGCCAAGTCTGGTGAGCCAAAACTGGTGAGCCAAGTCTGGTGAGCGAAGTCTGGTGAGCCAAGTCTGGTGAGCCAAGTCTGGTGAGCCAAGTCTGGTGAGCCAAGTCTGGTGGGTGAAGTCTGGTGAGCCAAGTCTGGTGAGCCAAGTCTGGTGAGCCAAGTCTGGTGGGTGAAGTCTGGTGAGCCAAGTCTGGTGGGTGAAGTCTGGTGAGCCAAGTCTGGTGAGTGAAGTCTGGTGGGTGAAGTTTGGTGAGGCAAGTCTGGTGGGTGAAGTCTGGTGAGCCAAGTCTGGTGAGCCAAGTCTGGTGAGCCAAGTCTGGTGGGTGAAGTCTGGTGAGTGAAGTCTGGTGGGTGAAGTCTGGTGAGCCAAGTCTGGTGGGTGTAGTCTGGTGGGTGAAGTCTGGTGAGCCAAGTCTGGTGGGTGAAGTCTGGTGAGTGAAGTCTGGTGGGTGAAGTCTGGTGAGCCAAGTCTGGTGAGCCAAGTCTGGTGAGCCAAGTCTGGTGAGTGAAGTCTGGTGAGCGAAGTCTGGTGAGTGAAGTCTGGTGGGTGAAGTCTGGTGAGCCAAGTCTGGTGAGCCAAGTCTGGTGAGCCAAGTCTGGTGGGTGAAGTCTGGTGAGTGAAGTCTGGTGGGTGAAGTCTGGTGAGCCAAGTCTGGTGGGTGTAGTCTGGTGAGCCAAGTCTGGTGAGCCAAGTCTGGTGGGTGAAGTCTGGTGAGTGAAGTCTGGTGGGTGAAGTCTGGTGAGCCAAGTCTGGTGAGCCAAGTCTGGTGAGTGAAGTCTGGTGGGTGAAGTCTGGTGAGTGAAGTCTGGTGGGTGAAGTCTGGTGAGCCAAGTCTGGTGGGTGTAGTCTGGTGGGTGAAGTCTGGTGAGCCAAGTCTGGTGGGTGAAGTCTGGTGAGTGAAGTCTGGTGGGTGAAGTCTGGTGAGCCAAGTCTGGTGAGCCAAGTCTGGTGGGTGAAGTCTGGTGGGTGAAGTCTGGTGGGTGAAGTCTGGTGAGCCAAGTCTGGTGGGTGAAGTCTGGTGAGCCAGGTCTGGTGAGCCAAGTCTGGTGAGTGAAGTCTGGTGAGTGAAGTCTGGTGAGCCAAGTCTGGTGAGCCAAGTCTGGTGAGCCAAGTCTGGTGAGTGAAGTCTGGTGAGCAAAGTCTGGTGAGTGAAGTCTGGTGAGCCAAGTCTGGTGAGTGAAGTCTGGTGAGTGAAGTCTGGTGAGTGAAGTCTGGTGAGCGAAGTCTGGTGAGCGAAGTCTGGTGGGTGAAGTCTGGTGAGTGAAGTCTGGTGAGCCAAGTCTGGTGAGCCAAGTCTGGTGGGTGAAGTCTGGTGAGTGAAGTCTGGTGAGTGAAGTCTGGTGAGCCAAGTCTGGTGGGTGAAGTCTGGTGAGTGAAGTCTGGTGAGTGAAGTCTGGTGAGCCAAGTCTGGTGAGCCAAGTCTGGTGAGCCAAGTCTGGTGAGCCAAGTCTGGTGAGTGAAGTCTGGTGAGTGAAGTCTGGTGAGTGAAGTCTGGTGAGTGAAGTCTGGTGGGTGAAGTCTGGTGAGTGAAGTCTGGTGAGCCAAGTCTGGTGGGTGAAGTCTGGTGGGTGAAGTCTGGTGAGCCAATTCTGGTGAGCCAAGTCTGGTGAGTGAAGTCTGGTGAGTGAAGTCTGGTGAGCCAAGTCTGGTGAGCCAAGTCTGGTGAGTGAAGTCTGGTGAGCCAAGTCTGGTGAGTGAAGTCTGGTGAGTGAAGTCTGGTGAGTGAAGTCTGGTGAGCGAAGTCTGGTGAGCGAAGTCTGGTGGGTGAAGTCTGGTGAGTGAAGTATGGTGAGCCAAGTCTGGTGAGCCAAGTCTGGTGAGCCAAGTCTGGTGGGTGAAGTCTGGTGAGTGAAGTCTGGTGAGTGAAGTTTGGTGAGCCAAGTCTGGTGGGTGAAGTCTGGTGAGTGAAGTCTGGTGAGTGAAGTCTGGTGAGCCAAGTCTGGTGAGCCAAGTCTGGTGAGCCAAGTCTGGTGAGCCAAGTCTGGTGAGTGAAGTCTGGTGAGCGAAGTCTGGTGAGTGAAGTCTGGTGAGTGAAGTCTGGTGAGCGAAGTCTGGTGAGCGAAGTCTGGTGGGTGAAGTCTGGTGAGTGAAGTCTGGTGAGTGAAGTCTGGTGAGCGAAGTCTGGTGAGTGAAGTCTGGTGAGTGAAGTCTGGTGAGCGAAGTCTGGTGAGTGAAGTCTGGTGGGTGAAGTCTGGTGGGTGAAGTCTGGTGAGTGAAGTCTGGTGAGTGAAGTCTGGTGAGCGAAGTCTGGTGAGCGAAGTCTGGTGAGTGAAGTCTGGTGAGCGAAGTCTGGTGAGTGAAGTCTGGTGGGTGAAGTCTGGTGAGTGAAGTCTGGTGAGCGAAGTCTGGTGAGCGAAGTCTGGTGAGTGAAGTCTGGTGGGTGAAGTCTGGTGGGTGAAGTCTGGTGAGTGAAGTCTGGTGAGCCAAGTCTGGTGAGCCAAGTCTGGTGGGTGAAGTCTGGTGGGTGAAGTCTGGTGAGTGAAGTCTGGTGAGCCAAGTCTGGTGGGTGAAGTGTGGTGAGCCAAGTCTGGTGAGCCAAGTCTGGTGAGCCAAGTCTGGTGAGTGAAGTCTGGTGAGCCAAGTCTGGTGAGCCAAGTCTGGTGAGCCAAGTCTTTTGGGTGAAGTGTGGTGAGTGAAGTCTGGTGAGCCAAGTCTGGTGAGCCAAGTCTGGTGAGCCAAGTCTGGTGAGCCAAGTCTTTTGGGTGAAGTGTGGTGAGTGAAGTCTGGTGAGCCAAGTCTGGTGAGCCAAGTCTGGTGAGCCAAGTCTGGTGAGCCAAGTCTGGTGAGCCAAGTCTGGTGAGCCAAGTCTGGTGAGTGAAGTCTGGTGAGCGAAGTCTGGTGAGCGAAGTCTGGTGAGTGCATTGTGTGTCTACTAGCAAGGGGGACCTGATAAAATGGCCGGTGAGCGTATATACAGTAAGTATATATATGTGTGTGCGTTGGGGAGTCTGCATCTGACAATATAAATGTGCATTTTTTTGTTTCTATGCTACATGGGGCACTAAATAAACAAAAATTCACATAAGGAAATGAGATTCATCAGGTACTGGGAGAGCTTGTATGCACATACAGTGCCTTGAAAAAGTATTCATACCCCTTAAATCTCCAACATTTTGTTACAACCAAAAACATAAATTTATTTTATTTGGATTTTATGTGATGGACCAACACAAAGTGTCACATAATTGTGAAGTGAAAGGAAAATGATAAATGATACAAATAAATATGTGAAAACTGTGGGGGGGGGGGGTATTTGTATGGCACCCCCTTTACTCTGATACCCCTAAGTAACATCTAGTGGAACCAATTGCCTTCAGAAGTCACCTAATTAGTAAATAGAGTCCCCTGTGTGTAATATAATCTCAGTATAAATATAGCTGTCATGTGAAGCCCTCAGAGGTTTGTTAGAGAACCTTAGTGAACAAACAGCATCATGAAGGCCAAGGAACACACCAGACAGGTCAGGGATAAAGTTGTGGAGAAGTATAAAGCAGGGTTTGGTTATAATAAAATCTCCCAAGCTTTGACCATCTCACGGAGCTCTGTTCAATCCATCATCGGAAAATGGAAAGAGTATGGCACAACTGCAAACCTACCAAGACACGGCCGTCCACCTAAACTGACCGGGCCGGGCATCATTTTCCTTCCACTTCACAATTATGTGACACTTTGTGTTGGTCCATCACATAAAATCCCAATAAAATACATTTACGTTTTTGGTTGTAACAAAATGTGGGGAATGTCAGGGGGTATGAATACTTTTTCCAGGCGCTGTATGGAAATGAACTTCATCAAGGTGGTAGGAGAGATGAGTCGGCTTCTATGCATATGAGGGAAATATACAAAAAGAAAAAGAATCTTCCTAAAAAAATGTAATTGTCTGCAATAAAACCTGAAAAGGGGTTCTAACACCTTGGATTGATTGGAGGGATTTTGTCTTTCAGTGATGGGAACCCCTCCCCCCTCCCCCCCGGAACAGAGAACCTGTAAGAATGTCCTGTGTGGCAGAGCTGTGTAAATCTGAGGAGTGGATGGATAATAATATGAATCCTTTACATGTGTATCGTCTGTGTATTTAGAGGTTTTCCCTGGAGTTCCACTTTAATCAGAGGAGCAATCGATTCCTGGGAAGGAGAGCAGTTGGGGGAAGGTCCTCCTCGCCGGAGTCGCTCTTCAGGTTTTCATCCCTCGACGGTTCGGCTTTCCAGGAGCTTAACCGCGATTTCATCATGGGAGGGCGTGGCCTCCTCGTCTTACCTGCCGATGATATTCCATCCTGAGCTCCGGGGGGGTTTGAAGACAAAAGGGGGTGTGTCCCAATTTCTGGTTTCTCACCTCCAGCCGCATTTTTCGTTGAGCGTTTCCTCCTCGCGCTCTATGGATTGGTCTTCTGGCCCGGCGCCACGTCTGGGGATTTTACTCCGAACGGAACAACTGACAGACAATAAGACGAGACTGAGAATGTCTTTATAATTCTGCAGAAGTGAAATCTACCCCACCCCCATGACGAGGTGTCACCGGTCCCTGGGGGTTATATGGGCCCTAAATATTGCCCCTACCTCCCATTCCCATGGCTATGGATAAAGGGGTGCCCCCAGTCCTCCTGTATGGGGCCAGCAGGGTGAATTGGATGTGGGCAGGGAGGGCAAAGATGGTGGGGGGGGCATTACTGGAACTGATCCCCTGTATGGCTCTCCCTGCAGCAGCTGAAATCCGGCTTCTCCTCCTCTCCCTCTCCTTTCAGCTGCTGCAGAGAGAGCCATACAGAGGATCAGTTCCAGTAATGCCCCCCCCACACCAATTACCCTCCCTGCGCACCATAAATTTCCCCCTGCTGCACAGGCCCCCCCTGTGTGCCACGACCCCCGCAGAGCTTCCGGCTTCCCTCCTCTCCTTCCTAGCTGCAAGGACACAACAGGATCCTTCAAGCAGGAGAGTGGGGGAACGGCCCGGTAAATATGTCACATTCACCAGCTGATCATCACTGTGTTCGTTCATAACTGAAGCATTGGTTGTATGGGGCCCCGTGCTAGGTTGCCTGTATGGGGCCCGCGCCAGGTTGCCTGTATGGGGCCCCGCGTCAGGTTGCCTGTATGGGGCCCCACGTCAGGTTTCCTGTATGGGGCCCACGCCATGTTGCCTGTATGAGGCCCTGTGCAGGGATGCCTGTATGGGGCCCCGAGCCAGGATACCTGTATTGGGCCCCCGCGCTCCAGGCTGCCAGTGTGGGGCCCCCGCACCAGGGTGCCTGTATGGGGCCCCCACGTCAGGCTGCCTGTATGGGGCCCCACGTCAGGCTGCCTGTATGGGGCCCCACGTCAGGCTGCCTGTATGGTGCCCGGCACCAGGCTGCCTGTTTGGGGCCCCATAGTGGTTTCTAACTGCAGCCTTGCCCATTCTGATATCGTATGGCTCTTCTGGGTGTAAACTTAGGGTTGCCACCTGTCCAGGTTTCACCCGGACAGTTCGGGTTTGGAATCATTTGTCCGGGTTTCAGACTCTCTGAAACCCAGACACATTATTTAGACTGGACTATGGCTTCCCAGCAGGATTGCTGGCTACAGTTGTCTCAGCTGAGAGTGTCTGTTACACTCTTTCACACTGCCTAAACACTAACAAACCCCCCCCCCCCAAAAAAAAAACACACAGATGGGAGAGGAGAGAGGGTTCGATCTGCACCTCTTACCCCACCCCTACCCCTCTTTGTCTTCTCTCACTCAATTCCCTGGTGCTGTGCCTCAGAAGGAAAGTTGGGGCCGGAAATTTGAAGTCAAGCAGCCTCAGATACATCTGGATGAGAGGTGCTGCCAAAGGGTGAGTGAGCTCACCATCCATCCCTGTCTGTGATTGAAGTCTCACCCCCTTCTCTCCCCTGCCTCTGAGTAAGTACACAAAGGTAAATCAGGGTTCTCAGAGCACCCCTTATATCAGAGTTCCCCTTTACACCAGAGGCCACAGTGTTTCCCCTTACATTAGAGAGTTCTTCGTACATCAGTGTTCTCAGTGTTCCCCCTTATGTTAGAGGCCCCAGAGTTCTCCCTTACATCAGAGTCTGCAGAGTCCCCCCTTACAGTGAAAGGGAACTCTGTGAGTTCAGATGTAAAAGGGGAACTCTGTGGACTCTGATGTAAAGGGGGACTCTTTGCTGTGTGCCGCTAAAGTGTTCGGGTTTGACTTGAACAAAAGGTGGTGACCCTATGTAAACCATCAGCTACAATTTTACGGTTGTTACAAAAATTGGGAATGGGAAATCTTCCAATGTTCTGCTGGCAAGTATCTTACACAGGTCAGTAAACATTGGTGGATGAGCCGAAATTTCACTTCATTGGGTTCAATGTTCGATTGTTCACATTCAACGATTGTGCCCAAAAATCTGCAAATTGCAAACAAAGGGCATGTGGGGGAGGAGGTGCAGGACACTGCGGGGGGGGGGGGGGGGGGGGGGGCTAACAGATTACTGTAACCTGTATACACCATCAGCACTTCCTCCTATTGCAGTGCCCCCCCCCCTCTGTGAATAATTTATAAATATAAATGTTGTAAATACCCCATTTAAGAGCCGAGATTGCGATCACATGACTGGTCAGCTTTCTCCTTTCCTCCTCTGAGAGATGCAGTGGGTGGGGCCGAGATTCCTCTGCTGATGTCAGTCTGGAGGGGAGGAGAGAGCTGGCTGGTCATGTGATCGCAATCTCGGCTCTTAAATTAGGTATTTGCAGCACTTCTATTTATAAATCATTCACGGGGGTCGGGGGGGGGACACAGGAGCAGAGAGGAGAGCAGATAGCAGGCTGCTGATGACAGAGGCACGTAAACTGACCACGGTGCCTGGTCTCAGCAGCCATGATACACGGTGGTCAGTTTATAGAAGGGTGGGGAGAAACTGGCAGGATCAGTCAGGTTTTTTAGGTGTTACAGGGGGCCAAATGACACAGGACATGTCATATAACACGCTTTAAAGGAGCAGGATCCATTCTTTCTTTTTGTTTTGGGTTAACAAACACTTTAAGGTGTCGGCATACCAAGACATTTTGGACAATTTCATGCTTTCAACTTTGTGGGAAGAGTTTGGGGACGGCACCTTCCTGTTCCATCTGCGCACCAGTGCACAAAGCAAGGTCCATAAAGATGAGCGAGTTTGAGGTGGAGGAACTTGACTGGCCTGCACAGAGTCCTGACCTCAACCCCATAGAACACCTTAGGGATGAATGAGCCAGGCTTTCTCCTCCAACATCAGGGCCTGACCTCACAAATGCTCTTCTGGAAGAATGGTCAAACATTCCCATAGACACCCTCCTAAACCTTGTGGACGGCCTTCCCAGAAGAGGTGAAGCTGTTACAGCTGCAAAGGGCCAACTCAATATTCAACCCTCCGGACTAAGACTGGGGGGTCATTAACCTCTTGAGATCCGCGCTATAGCTGAATGACGGCTACAGCGCGGACCTGCTTTGCCGGGACTACATCTATTGACGTCGTCCCGTGCACGAGCAGCCTGCGCGCCCCCTGAGGGGCGCGCGCGGCGCGCTCTGTGATCGGCGAGTCTATGAGACTCGCCTGATCACGGATCCGAGCCCAACCCTTTACCACGTGATCAGCTGTCAGCCAATGACAGCTGATCATGTGACAAAACAAAGCCGATCACCGGCGGCCGTGATTGGGACATCAGTCCCGATCACAGCCAGCGTATCATTGCCCACCTGCCTCCTGCCAGTAACCCCCAGATGATTAAAAAAGTGCCACACATCAGTGCCCATAGTGCCATACATCAGTGCCATACATCAGTGCCCACAGTGCCATACATCAGTACCCACAGTGCCATACATCATTGCCCACAGTGCCACCTATCAGTGCCCACAATCTGCCTCAAAAACATTGCTGCACCTCAGTGCCACATATCCGTGCCCATCAGTGTCATCTACCAGTGCCCAGCAGTGCCACCTATCAGAGCCACCTATCAGTGCCACCTATCAGTGCCCATCAGTCCCATCTATCAGTGGTACCCATCAGTGCCCCTTAGTGCCACCCATCCGTGCCACCTATCAGTGCCCATCTTTGCCCATCAGTGCCGCCTTATCTGTGCCCATCAGTACTGTCTTATCTGTGCCTTTTAGTGTCACCTTAACTGTGCCTATCAGTGCCCACCAGTGCCGCCTATCAGTGCCCACCAGTGCTGCCCATCAGTGCCCACCAGTGCCGCCTCATCAGCGCATTTCAATGAAGGAGAAAAATGACCTGTTTGCAAAATTTTATAACAAATTATTAAACGTGATTTTTAATTTTTTTTTTATTTTGCATCTTTTTTTGTTTGTTTAGCAAAAAATAAAACTCCGAGCTGTAACTAAATACCCCCAAAAGAAAGCTCTATTTGTGGGAAAAAAATGATAAAAATGTCATTTGGGTACAGTGTTGTATGACCGCGCAATTGTCATTCAAAGTGCATCAGCGCTGAAAGCTGAAAATTGGTCTGGGACTGAGGGGGGTTTAAGTGCCCAGTAAGCAAGGGGTTAAAGTCCATGTGCGTGTAAAGGCAGGCGTCCCAATACTTTTGGTAATATTGCGTAGGTTGCGGCCATTTTTTCGGGGTGCGTTGGTGATACTTTCTATGGATTGCCTGAACGCAAGGCATGCAAAAATGTAAATGGGAAAGCGGAGAACCCCTCTGAGCCTTCTGATGAATCAGCAGAAAAGATGTGTGCCGATGGTGCGGTCGTTATTCTGCGACCCTCCGGAGGGCAGGCCGCGTCGCTTTCAGAGGAACGCGATTTGCCGACTAATAACACAGCGCCGTATAGGAAGAGAGATATTATTACAAAGAAGGTGGTCGAGGCCAATGCCTCAAGTGACATCATCCGGCCTCCGCCGGCATCTGTGGTTTGTTTGGATACGAGACTTTACCCAAAACCGGCTCGCCAGCCAAGGACCACTTCCTCACGCCGGACGGCCATGGAGGGGAACGCCAGGGAGGGGAACGCCACGGAGGGGAACGCCAGGGAGGGGAACGCCAGGGAAGATGTTTAGAAGAGAAGCCGAGGGATTAATTCCTGATAACATATGGAAATCATTGGCATTGATTATGCCGGGGGGGGGGGAGGGGAAGCTCAGTCATCTGTCTTGGTGGTCCTTCCCGGCAACGGCGGCCAAAACTCTTCTATTGGTGAGTCCGACCACAACAGAGGAGCCCGGCAGGTCTACCGCACATCGCCGCTGATCTGTCCGGCCACGAGGGAGGGGGAGGGGGGGGGGAGAAATCTGCATTGTTGTGTTTTTTCTTTAAATATTTTTGTGAAAAGCGATACGAAGGATGAAAACGCGCCGGGAAATTCCTCCGAAATGATAAAGCCGACGCGACGGACCCCTAAACCAGTCCGAAGATCCAAACCTAATCATTGAGATACTTACATAGTTAGTAAGGTTGAATAAAGACACCAGTCCATCCAGTTCAACCTGAGTGAGTGTCTACAATTGTCCCTATCCCTGTACATCGCACTCTCATCGCTCCCTACCCTCCAGGAGCCACAATCCAAGGTCCCCATTCATATATTAGGGACAATTTTGGACAGAAGCCAATTAACCTTCCTGCGTGTCTTTGTAGTGTGGGAGGAAACCGGAGTACCCGGAGGAAACCCACACAGGCAGGTAGTGTCGCGGCTGGGATTCAAACCAGTGACCCTTTTTACAGCTAGGTGAGAGTGCTAACCACTACACCACTGTGCCGCCCACTACACCGCTGTGCCGCCCACTACACCACTGTGCTACCCACTACACCACTGTGCCACCCACTACACCACTGTGCCGCCCACTACACCACTGTGCTACCCACTACACCACTGTGCCGCCCGCTACACCACTGTGCCACCCACTACACCACTGTGCCACCCACTACACCACTGTGCCGCCCACTACACCACTGTGCCGCCCACTACACCACTGTGCTACCCACTACACCACTGTGCCACCCACTACACCACTGTGCCGCCCACTACACCACTGTGCCGCCCACTACACCACTGTGCCGCCCACTACACCACTGTGCCACCCACTATACCACTGTGCTACTTACTACACCGCTGTGCCGCCCACTACACCGCTGTGCCCCCCACTACACCACTGTGCCCCCCACTACACCACTGTGCTACTCACTACACCACTGTGCCGCCCACTACACCACTGTGCCGCCCACTACACCACTGTGCTACTCACTACACCACTGTGCTACTCACTACACCACTGTGCCGCCCACTACACCACTGTGCTACTCACTAAACCACTGTGCTACTCACTACACCACTGTGCTACTCACTACACCACTGTGCTGCCCAGATCTTATAGAAGCTGCCGCACCTGGGGCCAAACCCACAGCCAGGGGTCCATCCCACAACCAGAGGTCCATCCCCCAACCAGGGGCCCATCCCCCAAACCAGGGGCCCATCCCCCAACCAGGAGCCCAACCCACAACCAGGGGCCCATCCCTCAACCAGGGGCCCAATTCCTCAACCAGGGACCCAATTCCGCAACCAGAGGCCAGTCCTGCAACCAGGGGCCCGTCCTGCATCCAGGGGCCCATCCTGCAACCAGGGGTCCATCCCACAACAAAGGGCCCATCCTGCAACCAGGGGCCCATCCTGCAACCAGGGGCCCATCCCACAACAAGGAGCCCATCCCACAACCAGGGGCCCATCCTACAACCAGAGGTTTATCCCACAACCAGGGGCTCAATCCGCAGCCAGGGACCCATCGCACAGCAAGGTGCCCCCATGCAGCCCTTTAGTGGTTTTTGTGCAACCCTCGGGACACTAATCTCTGTTTCCCTATTGCTCAGTCATAGCCATGATCTCTAGCAATCTGTAATGTGTGTGTTCCCAGTCTCCAACAACTCCCATAGCATGTCCTCAGTCTCCAACAACTCCCATAGCATGTCCTCAGTCTCCAACAACTCCCATAGCATGTCCTCAGTCTCCAACAACTCCCATAGCATGTCCTCAGTCTCCAACAACTCCCATAGCATGTCCTCAATCTCCAACAACTCCCATAGCATGTCCTCAGTCTCCAACAACTCCCATAGCATGTCCTCAGTCTCCAACAACTCCCATAGCATGTCCTCAGTCTCCAACAACTCCCATAGCATGTCCTCAGTCTCCAACAACCCCCATAGCATGTCCTCAGTCTCCAACAACTCCCATAGCATGTCCTCAGTCTCCAACAACTCCCATAGCATGTCCTCAGTCTCCAACAACTCCCATAGCATGTCCTCAGTCTCCAACAACTCCCATAGCATGTCCTCAGTCTCCAACAACTCCCATAGCATGTCCTCAGTCTCCAACAACTCCCATAACATGTCCTCAGTCTCCAACAACTCCCATAGCATGTCCTCAGTCTCCAACAACCCCCATAGCATGTCCTCAGTCTCCAACAACTCCCATAGCATGTCCTCAGTCTCCAACAACTCCCATAGCATGTCCTCAGTCTCCAACAACTCCCATAGCATGTCCTCAGTCTCCAACAACTCCCATAGCATGTCCTCAGTCTCCAACAACTCCTATAACATGTCCTCAGTCTCCAACAACTCCCATAACATGTCCTCAGTCTCCAACAACTCCCATAACATGTCCTCAGTCTCCAACAACTCCCATAGCATGTCCTCAGTCTCCAACAACTCCTATATCATGTCCTCAGTCTCCATCAACTCCCATAGCATGTCCTCAGTCTCCAACAACTCCCATAACATGTCCTCAGTCTCCAACAACTCCCATAACATGTCCTCAGTCTCCAACAATTCCCATAACATGTCCTCAGTCTCCAACAACTCCCATAACATGTCCTCAGTCTCCAACAACTCCCATAACATGTCCTCAGTCTCCATCAACTCCCATAGCATGTCCTCAGTCTCCAACAACTCCCATAACATGTCCTCAGTCTCCAACAACTCCCATAACATGTCCTCAGTCTCCAACAACTTCCATAGCATGTCCTCAGTCTCCAACAACTCCCATAGCATGTCCTCAGTCTCCAACAACTCCTATAGCATGTCCTCAATCTCCAACAACCCCCATAGCATGTCCTCAGTCTCCAACAACTCCCATAGCATGTCCTCAGTCTCCAACAACTCCCATAGCATGTCCTCAGTCTCCAACAACTCCTATAGCATGTCCTCAATCTCCAACAACCCCCATAGCATGTCCTCAGTCTCCAACAACTCCCATAGCATGTCCTCAGTCTCCAACAACTCCCATAGCATGTCCTCAGTCTCCAACAACTCCCATAGCATGTCCTCAGTCTCCAACAACTCCCATAGCATGTCCTCAGTCTCCAACAACTCCCATAACATGTCCTCAGTCTCCAACAACTCCCATAACATGTCCTCAGTCTCCAACAACTCCCATAGCATGTCCTCAGTCTCCAACAACTCCTATATCATGTCTCCAGTCTCCAACAATTCCCATAGCATGTCCTCAGTCTCCAACAACTCCCATAACATGTCCTCAGTCTCCAACAACTCCTATATCATGTCTCCAGTCTCCAACAATTCCCATAGCATGTCCTCAGTCTCCAACAACTCCCATAACATGTCCTCAGTCTCCAACAACTCCCATAACATGTCCTCAGTCTCCATCAACTCCCATAGCATGTCCTCAGTCTCCAACAACTCCCATAACATGTCCTCAGTCTCCAGCAACTCCTATATCATGTCTCCAGTCTCCATCAACTCCCATAGCATGTCCTCAATCTCCAACAACTCCCATAGCATGTCCTCAGTCTCCAACAACTCCCATAACATGTCCTCAGTCTCCAACAACTCCCATAGCATGTCCTCAGTCTCCAACAACTCCCATAGCATGTCCTCAGTCTCCAACAACTCCCATAGCATGTCCTCAGTCTCCAACAACTCCCATAGCATGTCCTCAGTCTCCAACAACTCCCATAGCATGTCCTCAGTCTCCAACAACTCCCATAGCATGTCCTCAGTCTCCAACAACTCCCATAGCATGTCCTCAGTCTCCAACAACTCCCATAGCATGTCCTCAGTCTCCAACAACTCCCATAACATGTCCTCAGTCTCCAACAACTCCCATAGCATGTCCTCAGTCTCCAACAACTCCCATAGCATGTCCTCAGTCTCCAACAACTCCCATAGCATGTCCTCAGTCTCCAACAACTCCCATAGCATGTCCTCAGTCTCCAACAACTCCCATAACATGTCCTCAGTCTCCAACAACTCCCATAGCATGTCCTCAGTCTCCAACAACTCCCATAGCATGTCCTCAGTCTCCAACAACTCCCATAGCATGTCCTCAGTCTCCAACAACTCCCATAGCATGTCCTCAGTCTCCAACAACTCCCATAGCATGTCCTCAGTCTCCAACAACTCCCATAGCATGTCCTCAGTCTCCAACAACTCCCATAGCATGTCCTCAGTCTCCAACAACTCCCATAGCATGTCCTCAGTCTCCAACAACTCCCATAGCATGTCCTCAGTCTCCAACAACTCCCATAGCATGTCCTCAGTCTCCAACAACTCCCATAACATGTCCTCAGTCTCCAACAACTCCCATAGCATGTCCTCAGTCTCCAACAACTCCCATAGCATGTCCTCAGTCTCCAACAACTCCCATAACATGTCCTCAGTCTCCATTAACTCCCATAGCATGTCCTCAGTCTCCATCAACTCCCATAACATGTCCTCAGTCTCCAACAACTCCCATAACATGTCCTCAGTCTCCAACAATTCCCATAGCATGTCCTCAGTCTCCAACAACTCCCATAGCATGTCCTCAGTCTCCAACAACTCCCATAGCATGTCCTCAGTCTCCAACAACTCCCATAGCATGTCCTCAGTCTCCAACAACTCCCATAGCATGTCCTCAGTCTCCAACAACTCCCATAACATGTCCTCAGTCTCCATTAACTCCCATAGCATGTCCTCAGTCTCCATCAACTCCCATAACATGTCCTCAGTCTCCAACAACTCCCATAACATGTCCTCAGTCTCCAACAATTCCCATAGCATGTCCTCAGTCTCCAACAACTCCCATAGCATGTCCTCAGTCTCCAACAACTCCCATAGCATGTCCTCAGTCTCCAACAACTCCCATAGCATGTCCTCAGTCTCCAACAACTCCCATAGCATGTCCTCAGTCTCCAACAACTCCCATAGCATGTCCTCAGTCTCCAACAACTCCCATAGCATGTCCTCAGTCTCCAACAACTCCCATAACATGTCCTCAGTCTCCAACAACTCCCATAGCATGTCCTCAGTTTCCAACAACTCCCATAACATGTCCTCAGTCTCCAACAACTCCCATAGCATGTCCTCAGTCTCCAACAACTCCCATAGCATGTCCTCAGTCTCCAACAACTCCCATAGCATGTCCTCAGTCTCCAACAACTCCCATAGCATGTCCTCAGTCTCCAACAACTCCCATAACATGTCCTCAGTCTCCATCAACTCCCATAGCATGTCCTCAGTCTCCAACAACTCCCATAACATGTCCTCAGTCTCCAACAACTCCCATAACATGTCCTCAGTCTCCAACAACTCCCATAGCATGTCCTCAGTCTCCAACAACTCCTATATCATGTCTCCAGTCTCTGACTCTCCACAGTCTCAGTTAATTTTGTGAAGGGCCCTTTGGTGGTTTTGGGGGCCACAATTTCCCACCACTGCGGTGACATTTTCATTCAAACTTTATTTTCAATCTTCCTAAATCTGCAGCTTTCATTCAAATATTAACAAGTGATCCCCCATGAAGGGTCGCTGTTCAGGGATTTGGGTCCTCTGTCCCTCTCTCCAGATGTAGAACACACTCTGTACATTCACTTCCATCGTCACCAATCCGCATTACATGAAAGTCGCACTAATGAGATATTGTTTAATCAGCCGACTTGCATGATTATATTTTGGGGTGAATATATGAGGGGGGAGGGGTGCAGAAGTTACAAAAATGTTGCATTGGGGGAAAAAAATACAAGAAAAAAAATAAAAATTAAGTTTCACTATTTATTACCAACAAAGGCGAAAAGCATGGAAAGGAGGTAAAGAGAAAGGAAGGAAGAAAAATAATTTCGGATGAGGCTGATAAATGTTCATCAGCCATCAGAGGGTTAAATGGTGGAAAAGTTTCCAATACAATGAGAGGAGAAAAGAGGAGAAGATGGGAGGTGAAGAGGAGAGAAATCGAGGAGAAGAGAGGAGAAGGGAGGAGAAGAGAGGAGAAGGGAGGAGAAGGGAGGAGAAGAGAGGAGAAAAAGGTGAAGGACGGAGAAGAGAGGAGAAGGGAGGAGAAGAGAGGAGAAGGGAGGAGAAGGGAGGAGAAGGAAGAAGGGAGGTGAAGGGAGGAGAAGACAGGAGAAGGGAGGAGAAGGAAGGAGAAGGGAGAAGATGGGAGGTGAAGGAAGGAGAAGAGAGGTGAAGGAAGGAGAAGAGAGGAGAAGGGAGGAGAAGAGAGGAGAAGGGAAGTGAAGGAAGGAGAAGGGAGGAGAAGAGAGGAGAAGGGAAGTGAAGGAAGGAGAAGAGAGGTGAAGGAAGGAGAAGAGAGGAGAAGGGAGGAGAAGGAAGGAGATGGGAGAAGAAGGGAGGAAATGGGAGAAGAGAGGAGAAGGCAAGAGAAAAGAGGGGAAGGAAGGAGAAGAGAGGAGATGGGAGGTGAAGGGAGGAGAAGGGAGGAGATGGAAGGGAGGAGAAGAGAGGAGAAGGGAGGAGAAGAGAGGAGAGGGGAGGAGAAGGGAAGGGAGGAGAGGAGAGGGGAGGAGAAGAGAAGAGAGGAGAAGAGAGGAGAACAGAGGAGATGGGAGAAGAGAGGAGAAGGAAGGAAGGAGAAGGGAGGAGAAGGAAGGAGAAGAGAGGAGAAGAGGGAGAAGGGAGGAGATGGGAGGAGATGGGAGAAGAGAGGAGAAGAGGGAGAAGAGAGGAGAAGGGAGTAGAAGGGAGGAGATGGGAGAAGAGAGGAGAAGAGGGAGAAGGAAGGAAGGAGAAGGAAGGAGAAGAGAGGAGAAGAGGGAGAAGGGAGGAGATGGGAGGAGATGGGAGAAGAGAGGAGAAGAGGGAGAAGAGAGGAGAAGGGAGTAGAAGGGAGGAGATGGGAGAAGAGAGGAGAAGGAAGGAAGGAGAAGAGAGGAGAAGGAAGGAAGGAGAAGAGAGGAGAAGGAAGGAAGGAGAAGAGAGGAGATGGGAGAAGAGAGGAGAAGGAAGGAAGGAGAAGGAAGGAGAAGAGAGGAGAAGAGGGAGAAGGGAGGAGATGTTGCTCAGCTGGTTCACCCGTCATGTCTATCCGCAGCCAGCTGGGTTTTCCTACAAGAGGAAATGAAGATGGTCTCTTCTTTGTCGGGAGCTTTCCCTGTATCCCCTCCCCAATCATGTGATCGTTTTTTGCTTTTTTCCCCAACATTGGCACAGAGCTTCATGTCACATTATAGGCATCCCCCGCATAGAACTTGCATCTGTATTTATTGCGATAATCTCAGTTTTATTCATCTAAAATGAAATTCTGAAGCTGCATCTTCCTATGACAGCGTTCCCCCCGATGATGTGATTGTAGTGAGAGGAGACGCGCTGGAGTTCCCCCTTATCCTTACCTTAAACTGTCCGTTTACAGATGATGGACCCCCCAGTCTGTGTTCCCGGCCCGCCACACCACTCAGGGACAGGATCATTCTCAGACAAGTCACATCTCTTATTATTAAAAGCCGTCCCCGAGCTCCAGCCAATAACTTTGCCCATGGTGTGATATTGTGATCAGTCTGCTGCAGGCAGGAGGAGGCATTTCCTCAGTCTCCCCTCCCCCAGTGCTCAGACTGTACATTGTAACGTTGTAGAAGGAAAGGGAAACATTTCCTCAGTCTCCCCTCCCCCAGTGCTCAGACTGTACATTGTAACGTTGTAGAAGGAAAGGGAAACATTTCCTCAGTCTCCCCTCCCCCAGTGATCAGACTGAACATTGTAACTTTGTAGCAAGTCACAAGGTGAGAGGCTGTAGCAGGGGCTGATCTGTGTCAGACATTTGTGAACACAAATGCCAGGATTTACATGATTGTGTCCTCTGTAAGTCGGCCAATCAGGAAGTGGATGGTGACCCTGGAGGATGCCTGAACAACAACTGTGCTGACCTTTTGCAGAGAAGAGCAGAAAAAACATTTATAAAGTCGTCGCCCCCGGCTGTGCCGCCATTTACTATGCTTTATAGCAGAAAGTAAAAAAATATTGTTTTTCTTTTTAACATTTTCAGTCTTTTTTTGTTTATATAATAAAAAATGAAGGCAGAGGTGATGAAATATCACCAAAAGAAAGTTCTATTTGTGGAAACAAATGATATAAATGATATTTGGGTACAGTGACGCACGACCGCACAATTACCAGTTAAAGTAGCGCAGTGCTGAATATCAAAAAAACGGCCTAGTCATGAAAGGGGGTAAAACCTTCTGGAGCTGAAGTGGTTAAAAAATAAGCATTTCAAAAAAATATACTTTTCTATGTTTTTATCTAAGTAAATAAGAAATATTGTATATAAATATTATGCAGTTCTCTATCCAGCCAGCAGGTGGAGCTCCAGTCTCCTTATTACATCACTAACCTCATTACTTATGCAGAATGAAGCCGCCTGTCAGTGACTCCGCCTGTCAAAGACTCCGCCTGTCAGTGACTCCGCCTTCCTGGCTCAGAAAGAAGTGTCATTCAGACAAAGACGGCTGCAAAGCAAGCTGCTTATAATGTTCCTTTACTTTACTGTACAATAAATGTGGTAATTTGTAAAAACAAAAATATATATTTATATAATGACAAAACAGATACAAAATAACAACTGAAAGAAACTGTCAATTAATATACACTATATATATATATATAAATTGTCCCAAAGTGCTGCCATTGCCCTGCAGGAGGTCAGTCTGCGCCGGGCCTTACCTCCAAATCAGGGGAAGTCATGGCTCTGTGTATAATGGGGGGAATTATTGATGGAGTTTGCAGACCCCAGGAACCCCCGCAGTACTGATCCCCCACACATCCCATACAAACACAGTGTGACCCCGGCACTGGCCCGCCTTAGACACCCACCCCCACCCCCATACACATAGTGTGGCCCCGACACTGGCCCACCTTAGACACCCACCCCCACCCCCATACACATAGTGTGGCCCCGGCACTGGCCCACCTTAGACACCCACCCCCACCCCATACACAAAGTGTGACCCCGACACTGGCCCACCTCAGACTCCCACCCCATACACACAGTGGGGCCCCAGCACTGGCCCGCCTCAGACACCCACCCCCATACACATAGTGTGGCCCTGGCACTGGCCCGCCTCAGACACCCACCCCACCCCCATACACACACAGTGTGGCCCCGGCACTGGCCCACCTCCGACTCCCATCCCCACCCCCATACACACACAGTGTGGCCCCGACACTGGCCCGCCTCAGACACCCACCCCCATACACAAAATGTGACCCCGGCACTGGCCCACCTCAGACACCCACCCCCATACACACAGTGTGGCCCCGGCACTGGCCCACCTCAGACACCCACCCCCATACACACAGTGTGGCCCCGGCACTGGCCCGCCTCAGACACCCACCCCCACCCCCATACACACAGTGTGGCCCCCGCACTGGCCCGCCTCAGACACCCACCGCACCCCCATACACACACAGTGTGACCCCCGGCACTGGCCCACCTCAGACACCCACCCCCACCGTGTGACCCCGGCACTGGCCCACCTCAGACACCCACCCCCACAAACACAGTGTGGCCCCGGCACTGGCCCGCCTCAGACACCCACCCCCACCCCCATACACACAGTGTGGCCCCGGCACTGGCCCGCCTCAGACACCCACCCCCACCCCCATACACACAGTGTGGCCCCGGCACTGGCCCGCCTCAGACACCCACCCCCACCCCCATACACAAACAGAGTTTACTCATCTAAACCAGACCGATTCTAATCTTCTGCTCCTTCTACTGTTCTGTGTAACTAAATCCCCCTCCCCCCCCCCCACCATACACCCAGCACTGCAGCAGAGATCCTCCTCCATCCCTCTGACAGTATAGAGGAAGCTTTTATCCCCAGAGAGAAGTACAGCAGCAGGTGAAGCTCCAGCTTTTACCTCTCCAGAGTCCACCTACTGCCCAACCCACCACCACACCTGGATCTTCCAGATATAGGGGAGCACGAGAAAAGGTGGATGGAAGGATAAGGAGGAAGGAAGGATAAGGAGGAAGGAAGGAAGGATGGATAAGGAGGAAGGAAGGATAAGGAGGAAGAAAGGAAGGAAGGAAGGAAGGAAGTGTAGCGCCGGCTCCTGAAGAGCACACACTATGTATTTTTGAAATTTAATGTTACACGTGAACTGCAGTTTGGTTTGGGTATATTTATTCCAAATTTGGACCTCAGCATCAGTCTGACTGGACTATAAGGTGTTGAGCCTGGCCACTGGGGGCGCTGTTTCTTCTGGCAGGCATGGAAACACAGTCTGGTTGGGTGCTTTAAGGTTACTTTCTCTTGGAGCCCACCCAGTGGGAGTGTCACTCTTGCTGTGCTTTCTGGGAGAGGGTACTTAGGATGCGGACATCACGTGGTTCGGGGTTCCAGTCCAGAAGTATGTTCTGACTTCATGGTCCTGGTCCTCCTGACCAGCCCCCAGGAAGGCTATGGCCTGGGTTGCTGATCCACCCGACTTTATGTCTCGGGGCTGGCTAGCCCGAGGCAAGGAAACTAAGGAAGGGATTCGGAGGTGGTCCAGTGCCGTCTCCGGTTGTGGAGAGGCCCAGCAACTTGGTAGCAAACCAGGGGAGGACTCTTCAGAAGAAGGCCACGTACGGGTTGGCTTCTTAGCAAGAGCCTGGTAGGGCTGAGGGACCTACGTGAATCCAATCTCCTGGGTATCGCCGAACCGGCTGAAAGATCCAGATATCACACGAGTGTTCTACAAGTCCTAGTTTCCTACGTGTTCTACAACAATGTCTGTGGCAGAGATTTGTTCCTGAGTAAGCACCTTGTTGGCTGCCAGGCCTGGTGAGAGACGGACTGTCCAACCTGAGTGATCATCCGGCTGTGATTGGCTATTCTCTGGATTTAGACAAAGTAAGAAAGTTCTTTATTATTGGCCTTGACACTAAGAGGACCTGAAACTTCCTTCCTAACCCTCTGATCCTATACTAAGAGACTGTTCATTGAATACGTTTTTGCAAATAAAAATCCCTTTAAGCGGATCTGTCGTCAGTCTCTAAAGTTTCTGGGCATCTACCACAGAAAACCCCCTAGACACGCAAATCGAGGTGAAGAAGGTAACGGTAAGCCCAATCAAACCAGCAGCTCCTTCGGGGGTCAGTGCTACAGAAGAATGGATAAGGAAGAGGAAAGAAGGATAAGGAGGAAGGATGGATAAGAACAAATGAATTATAATAAGAAATGATAGATAGGAACGGAAGGAAGGAAGGATAATAAGGAATGATGGATAGGAAGGAAGTAAAGCTAAGAAGGAAGGATGGAAGGAAAGATGGGTGAGAAAGAAAGAAAAGGGGGGGGGGGGAATGAAGGAAAGAAAGGAGCGAGGGAAGGAAGGAATGAAGAGAAGAAGAAATTGAGCGAGTAAAGGAAGAAAATCTAGAAAACAGGAAAAAGGGATGAAAGGAAGAATGAGAAGGAGGGATAGAAGAGGAGAAGGAAGATGAAAGAAAAGGGAAGAAGGAAGAAAGGAACCAGAAACATTTTACACTTAAAATAATAATTTTCAATTTAAAAAATATAAAAATTCCCGACAACAATTTGACAAAAATGATTTCGGATGAGGCTGATAAATGTTCATTGGCCATCAGAGGGTTAAATTGTGGAAAAGTTTCCGGTACAATGAGAGGAGAAGAGAGAAGAGAAGAGAAGAGAACCGGTTCACCCAGTCCCAGTGTCCTGAAATCAGAACATAGACAAGCACAGCTGATTCTCTCATCTGTCACTAGGGGGCGCCATTGTCTTGGTAATGTGAATGGCACTGTGGGGTGTTCTCCATGCTGGCTGCTCCCCCATTAATGATATCTGTATAATGTTATACTGGAACACACCCTCCAATCTGAGATGGGAATTTCCGAGAAAACTGAGTAAAGGACGTTCCCCCGTCTGTCTTCTGGCTGCTCATGTGATATTCCGGGTTCCTTTCCACTATGTGGCAGCAGTCACACACTATTATTATTATACATTTATATAGCTCTGATATATACCGCAGTGCTGTACAGAGATCACTGAGCCAGTCGCATCAGTCTCTATACCAGAGGAGCTTACACTCTAATGTCCCACCCAGAAAATAATTGCAGGGATGGTGGGAACCCCTCATAATGTCCTCGCTTCGGTAGCACATATACTAAAATTGGAACGATACAGAGAAGATTAGCATGTCCCCTGCACAAGGATGGCACACAAATTCATGAAGTGTTCCATAATTTTTGGGGAACTCAGCACAGGGATGGTGGGAACCCCTCATAATGGGCACAGCGGGTGTACAGACCCGGGAACTCAGCACAGGGATGGTGGGAACCCCTCATAATGGGCGCAGCGGATGTACAGACCCGGGAACTCAGCACAGGGATGGTGGGAACCCCTCATAATGGGCACAGCGGGTGTACAGACCCGGGAACTCAGCACAGGGATGGTGGAAACCCCTCATAATGGGCATAGAAAGGTGTACAGACCCGGGAAATCAGCACAGGGATGGTGGGAATCCCTCATAATGGGCACAGCGGGTGTACAGACCCGGGAACTCAGCACAGGGATGGTGGGAACCCCTCATAATGGGTACAGCGGGTGTACAGACCCGGGAACTCAGCACAGGGATGGTGGGAACCCCTCATAATGGGCACAGCGGGTGTACAGACCTGGGAACTCAGCACAGGGATGGTGGGAACCCCTCATAATGGGCACAGCGGGTGTACAGACCCGGGAACTCAGCACAGGGATGGTGGGAACCCCTTATAATGGGTACAGCGGGTGTACAGACCCAGGAACTCAGTACAGGGATGGTGGGAACCCCTGATAATGGGCACAGCGGGTGTACAGACCCGGGAACTCAGCACAGGGATGGTGAGAACTCCTCATAATGGGCACAGCGGGTGTACAGACCCGGGAACTCAGCACAGGGATGGTGGGAACCCCCATAATGGGCACAGCGGGTGTACAGACCCGGGAACTCAGCACAGGGATGGTGGGAACCCCTCATAATGGGCACAGCGGGTGTACAGACCCGGGAACTCAGCACAGGGATGGTGGGAACCCCTCATAATGGGCACAGCGGGTGTACAGACACAAAACCTCGGCACAGGGATGGTGGGAACCCCTCATAATGGGCACAGCGGGTGTACAGACCCGGGAACTCAGCACAGGGATGGTGGGAACCCCTCATAATGGGCACAGCGGGTGTACAGACCTGGGAACTCAGCACAGGGATGGTGGGAACCCCTCATAATGGGCACAGCGGGTGTACAGACCCGGGAACTCAGCACAGGGATGGTGGGAACCCCTCATAATGGGTACAGCGGGTGTACAGACCCGGGAACTCAGCACAGGGATGGTGGGAACCCCTCATAATGGGCACAGCGGGTGTACAGACCTGGGAACTCAGCACAGGGATGGTGGGAACCCCTCATAATGGGCACAGCGGGTGTACAGACCCGGGAACTCAGCACAGGGATGGTGGGAACCCCTTATAATGGGTACAGCGGGTGTACAGACCCAGGAACTCAGTACAGGGATGGTGAGAACTCCTCATAATGGGCACAGCGGGTGTACAGACCCGGGAACTCAGCACAGGGATGGTGGGAACCCCTCATAATGGGCACAGCGGGTGTACAGACCCGGGAACTCAGCACAGGGATGGTGGGAACCCCCCATAATGGGCACAGCGGGTGTACAGACCCAGGAACTCAGCACAGAGATGTTGAGAACCCCTCATAATGGGCACAGCGGGTGTACAGACCCAGGAACTCAGCACAGGGATGGTGGGAACCCTTCATAATGGGCACAGCGGGTGTACAGACACAAAACCTCGGCACAGGGATGGTGGGAACCCCTCATAATGGGCACAGCGGGTGTACAGACCTGGGAACTCAGCACAGGGATGGTGGGAACCCCTCATAATGGGCACAGCGGGTGTACAGACCCGGGAACTCAGCACAGGGATGGTGGGAACCCCTCATAATGGGCACAGCCGGTGTACAGACCCAGGAACTCAGCACAGAGATGTTGAGAACCCCTCATAATGGGCACAGCGGGTGTACAGACCCGGGAACTCAGCACAGGGATGGTGGGAACCCCTCATAATGGGCACAGCGGGTGTACAGACCCAGGAACTCAGCACAGAGATGTTGAGAACCCCTCATAATGGGCACAGCGGGTGTACAGACCCGGGAACTCAGCACAGGGATGGTGGGAACCCCTCATAATGGGCACAGCGGGTGTACAGACACAAAACCTCGGCACAGGGATGGTGGGAACCCCTCATAATGGGCACAGCGGGTGTACAGACCTGGGAACTCAGCACAGGGATGGTGGGAACCCCTCATAATGGGCACAGCGGGTGTACAGACCCGGGAACTCAGCACAGGGATGGTGGGAACCCCTCATAATGGGCACAGCCGGTGTATAGACCCAGGAACTCAGCACAGGGATGGTGGGAACCCCTCATAATGGGCACAGCGGGTGTATAGACCCGGGAACTCAGCACAGGGATGGTGAGAACCCCTCATAATGGGCACAGCGGGTGTACAGACCCGGGAACTCAGCACAGGGATGGTGGGAACCCTTCATAATGGGCACAGCGGGTGTACAGACCCGGGAACTCAGCACAGGGATGGTGGGAACCCCTCATAATGGGCACAGCGGGTGTACAGACCCGGGAACTCAGCACAGGGATGGTGGGAACCCATCATAATGGGCACAGTGGGTGTACAGACCCGGGAACTCAGCACAGGGATGGTGGGAACCCCTCATAATGGGCACAGCGGGTGTACAGACCCGGGAACTCAGCACAGGGATGGTGAGAACCCCTCATAATGGGCACAGCGGGTGTACAGACCCAGGAACTCAGCACAGGGATGGTGGGAACCCCTCATAATGGGCACAGCGGGTGTACAGACCCGGGAACTCAGCACAGGGATGGTGGGAACCCTTCATAATGGGCACAGCGGGTGTACAGACCTAAGGTTCACACCTAGATGTAGCAGAAATGCCGTCAGTAATGAGCATTTTTACAAATGTACAAAAAAACACTCTAAAACATGCATGGCGCTTGCAGTTCTACTATTTCTTAATGACTCCCCAAACAGGGGTTGCCGTCGTGCACTTTGCACAGTGTTTTCAGCGCCGAAACACATAAAGAAATGCACAAAGCGGGCTGATGTCCGAATTCTGGTACATGAGTTCCTTTATGGCATTTTTGGAGAAGAGGGAGGTCCATTCCAATGAATGTCGCCGCACCAAACACACGCACAAAAACACGGCGACGCTGTAGCACTGCTGGAGTGTGAATTGGGGGGTAATAATGTATTGATAAGTTGGCTGTACCAATCATTCTCCACCAGTAGAAGGCAGTATTAGCACACAAATAGAAGCAGTGGGGAGAGAAATGTAGGAAAGGGTTACATTGGGGTTGGTGGGTCAGGTGCAGATTGTTACATCGGATGTGATGCATTGTTATACATTGTTATACACTGATACATTGTTATACATTGTTATACATTGTTATACATTGATACATTGTTATACACTGATACATTGTTATACATTGTTATACATTGATACATTGTTATACATTGTTATACACTGATACATTGTTATACATTGTTATACATTGTTATACATTGATACATTGTTATACACTGATACATTGTTATACATTGTTATACACTGATACATTGTTATACATTGTTATACATTGATATACATTGTTATACATTGTTATACACTGATACATTGTTATACATTGTTATACATTGATACATTGTTATACATTGATACATTGTTATACATTGTTATACATTGTTATACATTGATACATTGTTATACATTGATACATTGTTATACATTGTTATACACTGATACATTGTTATACATTGTTATACATTGATACATTGTTATACATTGATACATTGTTATACATTGTTATACATTGTTATACAGTGATACATTGTTATACATTGTTATACATTGTTATACAGTGATACATTGTTATACATTGTTATACACTGATACATTGATACATTGATACATTGTTATACATTGTTATACATTGATACATTGTTATACATTGTTATACATTGTTATACATTGATACATTGATACATTGTTATACATTGATACATTGATACATTGTTATAGCACAGCTTCAGATTAACCCTTCGCTGTCTCTCTGGAGATTCTGGACTTTCTGCCTTCTAATCAGAGATGTGGATGGAAAGCAGCTATAGGGAGGAGATATTGCTGGACTCACATTATCGCGTTTCGCTATCTCACACGTTACAATACGGAAAGGTTTCTTCACAGTAAGAGCTGTGAAAATGTGGAATAGATTCCCTGCAGAGGTGGTTCTGGCCCAATCAGTGGATTGCTATAAGAAAGGTCGGGATTATTTCCTAAGTGTACAGAATATAACTGGGTGACATTTATAGGTAAAGGTGATCCGGGGAAAATCCGATTGCCTCTCGGGGGATCAGGAAGGAATTTTTTCCTCTGCTGTAGCAAATTGGATGATGGCTCTGCTGGGGGTTTTCTTGTTTTTTTTTTTTTGTTTTTTTTTAATGCAGCCCAGCAAGTATAGAATCATCCAGGGTGGGATTCTTCGGGGGAAAGGCCACGGAAGGGTTGGCTTCTCAGAAAGAGCCCGGAGGCTAAGTTAAAAGACTCCGGGCGAATCTGATCCCATAGGGCAGTGATGGCGAACCTCGGCACCCCAGATGTTTTGGAACTACATTTCCCATGATGCTCAACTACACTGCAGAGTGCCAGAGCATCATGGGAAATGTAGTTCCAAAACATCTGGGGTGCTGAGGTTCGCCATCACTGCCATAGGGAATCGCCGGACCGGCTGCAAGATACTGGTGCTGTACGAGGGTTCCATAAGCTGCTATATCCTTTCAGTTGTTGAAGTTTCTACACCGAGTCTGTGGCAGATATTTTGCATTGTTGATTTGAGCGCCCTGTCAGCTGCTAGGCCTGGTGAGAGGAGGACTATCCGATGGGGGTGAGAGGAGGACTATCCGATGGGGGTGAGAGGAGGACTATCCGATGGGGGTGAGAGGAGGACTATCCGATGGGGGTGAAAAGAGGAGTATCCGATGGGGGTGAGAGGAGGACTATCCGATGGGGGTGAGGGGAGGACTATCCGATGGGGGTGAGAGGAGGACTATCCGATGGGGGTGAGAGAAGGACTATCCGATGGGGGTGAGAAGAGGAGTATCCGATGGGGGTGAGAGGAGGACTATCCGATGGGGGTGAGAGGAGGACTATCCGATGGGGGTGAGGGGAGGACTATCCGATGGGGGTGAGAGGAGGACTATGCGATGGGGGTGAGAGGAGGACTATCCGATGGGGGTGAGAGGAGGACTATCCGATGGGGGTGAGAGGAGGACTATCCGATGGGGGTGAGAGGAGGACTATCCGATGGGGGTGAGAGGAGGACTATCCGATCGGGGTGAGAGGAGGACTATCCGATGGGGGTGAGAGGAGGACTATCCGATGCGGGTGAGAGGAGGACTATCCGATGGGGGTGAGAGGAGGACTATCCGATGGGGGTGAGAGGAGGACTATCCGATCGGGGTGAGAGGAGGACTATCCGATGGGGGTGAGAGGAGGACTATCCGATCGGGGTGAGAGGAGGACTATCCGATGGGGGTGAGAGGAGGACTATCCGATGGGGGTGAGAGGAGGACTATCCGATGGGGGTGAGAAGAGGAGTATCCGATGGGGGTGAGAGGAGGACTATCCGAAGGGGGGAGGGGAGGACTATCCGATGGGGGTGAGAGGAGGACTATCCGATGGGGGTGAGAGGAGGACTATCCGATGGGGGTGAGAGGAGGACTATCCGATCGGGGTGAGAGGAGGACTATCCGATGGGGGTGAGAGGAGGACTATCCGATGGGGGTGAGAGGAGGACTATCCGATGGGGGTGAGAGGAGGACTATCCGATGGGGGTGAGAGGAGGACTATCCGATGGGGGTGAGAGGAGGACTATCCGATCGGGGTGAGAGGAGGACTATCCGATGGGGGTGAGAGGAGGACTATCCGATGCGGGTGAGAGGAGGACTATCCGATGGGGGTGAGAGGAGGACTATCCGATGGGGGTGAGAGGAGGACTATCCGATCGGGGTGAGAGGAGGAGTATCCGATGGGGGTGAGAGGAGGACTATCCGATGGGGGTGAGAGGAGGACTATCCGATCGGGGTGAGAGGAGGACTATCCGATGGGGGTGAGGGGAGGACTATCTGATGGGGGTGAGAGGAGGACTATCCGATGGGGGTGAGAAGAGGAGTATCCGATGGGGGTGAGAGGAGGACTATCCGAAGGGGGGGAGGGGAGGACTATCCGATGGGGGTGAGGGGAGGACTATCCGATGGGGGTGAGAGAAGGACTATCCGATGGGGGTGAGAGGAGGACTATCCGATGGGGGTGAGAAGAGGAGTATCCGATGGGGGTGAGAGGAGGACTATCCGATGGGGGTGAGGGGAGGACTATCCGATGGGGGTGAGAGGAGGACTATCCGATGGGGGTGAGAGGAGGACTATCTGATGGGGGTGAGAGAAGGACTATCCGATGGGGGTGAGAGGAGGACGATCCGATGGGGGTGAGAAGAGGAGTATCCGATGGGGGTGAGAGGAGGACTATCCGATGGGGGTGAGGGGAGGACTATCCGATGGAGGTGAGAAGAGGACGATCCGATGGGGGTGAGAAGAGGAGTATCCGATGGGGGTGAGAGGAGGACTATCCGATGGGGGTGAGAGGAGGACTATCCGATGGGGGTGAGAGAAGGACTATCCGATGGGGGTGAGAGGAGGACGATCCGATGGGGGTGAGAAGAGGACTATCCGATGGGGGTGAGAGGAGGACTATCCGATGGGGGTGAGAAGAGGAGTATCCGATGGGGGTGAGAGGAGGACTATCCGATGGGGGTGAGAGGAGGACTATCCGATGGGGGTGAGAAGAGGAGTATCCGATGGGGGTGAGAGGAGGACTATCCGATGGGGGGGAGGGGAGGACTATCCGATGGGGGTGAGGGGAGGACTATCCGATGGGGGTGAGAGGAGGACTATCCGATGGGGGTGAGAGGAGGACTATCCGATGGGGGTGAGAGGAGGACTATCCGATGGGGGTGAGAGGAGGACTATCCGATGGGGGTGAGGGGAGGACTATCCGATGGGGGTGAGAAGAGGACTATCCGATGGGGGTGAGAGGAGGACTATCCGATGGGGGTGAGAGGAGGACTATCCGATGGGGGTGAGAGGAGGACTATCCGATGGGGGTGAGAGGAGGACTATCCGATGGGGGTGAGAGGAGGACTATCCGATGGGGGTGAGAAGAGGAGTATCCGATGGGGGTGAGAGGAGGACTATCCGATGGGGGGGAGGGGAGGACTATCCGATGGGGGTGAGGGGAGGACTATCCGATGGGGGTGAGAGGAGGAGTATCCGATGGGGGGGAGGGGAGGACTATCCGATGGGGGTGAGGGGAGGACTATCCGATGGGGGTGAGGGGAGGACTATCCGATGGGGGTGAGAGGAGGACTATCCGATGGGGTGAGAAGAGGAGTATCCGATGGGGGTGAGAGGAGGACTATCCGATGGGGGTGAGAGGAGGACTATCCGATGGGGGTGAGAAGAGGAGTATCCGATGGGGGTGAGAGGAGGACTATCCGATGGGGGGGAGAGGAGGACTATCCGATGGGGGTGAGAGGAGGACTATCCGATGGGGGTGAGAGGAGGACTATCCGATGGGGGTGAGGGGAGGACTATCCGATGGGGGTGAGAAGAGGACTATCCGATGGGGGTGAGAGGAGGACTATCCGATGGGGGTGAGAGGAGGACTATCCGATGGGGGTGAGAGGAGGACTATCCGATGGAGGTGAGAGGGGGAGTATCCGATGGGGGTGAGAGGAGGACTATCCGATCGGGGTGAGAGGAGGAGTATCCGATGGGGGTGAGAGGAGGACTATCCGATGGGGGTGAGAGGAGGACTATCCGATGGGGGTGAGAGGAGGACTATCCGATGGAGGTGAGAGGGGGAGTATCCGATGGGGGTGAGAGGAGGACTATCCGATGGGGGTGAGAGGAGGACGATCCGATGGGGGTGAGAAGAGGAGTATCCGATGGGGGTGAGGGTCCAGCTGTGAGTGGCTGTTCTCTGGATTTCCTAATGTGAGAGACTTTTTTCCTACTTTGACTTAATACTAAGAGTACCCGGACTTCCCTACCTAAACCCTCTAACCCTACGTTGAGAGACTGCGTTTTTGTTTATCCTTTTGCAAATAAAAATCCCTTAATTGGATCTGGCGTCAGTCTCTACAGTTTTTGGGCCACCTACCTCGGGAAACCCCTAGATTGAGGCACACGAGGTGAAGAAGGTAACGGTAAGCCCAATTAAATCAGCGGCTCCTTCGGGAGTCAGTGCTACACTTTGAATCCCCTTTTGATGTTATTCCAGCACTCCGTCTTTTTGGGGGAGGAGTCTATCAGCATGGCACATCTTGACCTATGGGAAAATCCCTGTGTGACCTCTGTTATGCCAAAGCAGCTGGTGAAAAAGGTGGTACGGACCAGCAGCTGAAATCCCTGGTTAAAAGGTTGTCAGAGAGTCCCTGAGAAGTATGGAGAACAACCAGACCCACGATCCCCCTGCAGAGCCGCTACGCTCACCAGTAAGGGAGACACAAGTTCAGGACACTTGGGGGTCCTCTATGCCCAAGCCACCCTTCCGCTGTTCCCTCGGATATTGACTCTGAAGGGGGGATCCCTGTGTGGGGTTTGCCTTGCTCTCTCCCTTGGTTAAAGCCATTAGAGAAGCTTTTAAATTGGGAAGATCCTGTGGCCGCCCCTTCCAAGCAAAGGAAATACTTCAAACATTAGAAGAAGGAATGTGTCAACTTTCCATTCCTTGCTGAACTTGGTGAAGTCATCACAGACGAATGGGGCAAGATGGAGGAAAAGAACTCCATGCTATGTAAGGTTCTGAGGCTTTATCCCTTCAAAGAGGACGAGGTCAAGCCTTTGGAGTCGGCTCCACTGGTGGATGCAGCTGCGATGAGGCTGGTAAAACATGTGACCAGGGCCGTCTTTAAGGCAGGGCAAAAGGGGCAGCTGCCCTGGGCCCTGTCATTGTTGTGGGGCCCAAAGCAGCTGCCTCATACTTGCCAACTATCCCAGTTTACATTCCCTTGTCCCTTGAGGTTTTAGTCCTGTGCTGTGTCCTGATATCTCAGTGTGAAGTTCTGCCACATATAGTCCTGCATACACCATCACCCCCCCCCCCCCCCCGCACCTCTGGCCACATACACTACTGTATACACCAGCGCCCCCCCGCACCTCTGGCCTCATACAGTACTGCATACACCATCGCCCCCCCCCCCCCGCACCTCTGGCCACATACAGTACTGCATACACCATCGCCCCCCCCCCCGCACCTCTGGCCACATACAGTACTGCATACACCATCGCCCCCCCCGCACCTCTGGCCACATACAGTACTGCACACACCATCGCCCCCCCCCCCCCCGCACCTCTGGCCACATACAGTACTGCATACACCATCGCCCCCCCCCCCGCACCTCTGGCCACATACAGTACTGCATTACACCATCGCCCCCCCCCGCACCTCTGGCCACATACAGTACTGCATACACCATCGCCCCCCCCGCACCTCTGGCCACATACAGTACTGCATACACCATCGCCCCCCCCCCCCCCCGCACCTCTGGCCACATACAGTACTGCATACACCATCGCCCCCCCCGCACCTCTGGCCACATACAGTACTGCATACACCATCGCCCCCCCCCCCGCACCTCTGGCCACATACAGTACTGCATACACCATCGCCCCCCCCCCCGCACCTCTGGCCACATACAGTACTGCATACACCATCGCCCCCCCCGCACCTCTGGCCACATACAGTACTGCATACACCATCGCCCCCCCGCACCTCTGGCCACATACAGTACTGCATACACCATCGCCCCCCCCCCCCCGCACCTCTGGCCACATACAGTACTGCATACACCCATCGCCCCCCCCCCGCACCTCTGGCCACATACAGTACTGCATACACCATCGCCCCCCCGCACTCTGCACTTACCATACTGATACCCACACCCCCCCCCGCACCTCTGGCCACATACAGTACTGCATACACCATCGCCCCCCCCCCCCCGCACCTCTGGCCACATACAGTACTGCATACACCATCGCCCCCCCCCCCCCCCCCGCACCTCTGGCCACATACAGTACTGCATACACAAGTGCCCCCCCGCACCTCTGGCCACATACAGTACTGCATACACCATCGCCCCCCATCGAATCATCTGAGTTTCCATTATTTCTTATGGGGAAACTCGCTGTGATATACGAGTGCTTTGGATTACAAGCATACTTCTGGAACGAATTATGGTCGCAATCCAAGGTATTACTGTATGCATGGAATAGATTTACTTATTAGTAATGGCGGTGATCGGCAATGTATAGCGGGACTGTGATATTGAGGCGGACATATCGGACACTATGGTTTTGGGAACCAGTGACACCAATACAGCGATCAGTACTAAAACATATGCACTGTCACTGTACTAATAACACTGGCTGGGAAGGTGTTAAACATCAGGGGTCCTCAAAGGGTTAAATTTGTGCCTAGCCAGTGTTTTCTTACTGTGGAGGAGGTGCTTCTACTAAGGGAAGGCATAGATTGGTGCTTTACAGACACTGCCCACGATAAAACCCCATGGAATGGTCACCACTGCATGGTGGGGGGACATTGGAGGAGGTCCGGATGTACATCACTGTCAGGGACGTCTGTCATCAGGGTTGAGGGTTGGAACGCTCCGTAGACCGCACCGTCAGCGTGGTGACGTCACTGGGGGGGAAGATGCAACGCGTTTCTGAGCATGCGCAATGCCTGGAACAGCAAGCACGCTCCTTTCCCAAGCTGGAGGGGAGAGGACTATTGGAGTCTTATAAGTGGATACTGGAGGCAGGCTCTGAACATTGTGGCACTACAGCGCCTCCCGCTGTGCAGTGGTGACCATTCCATGGGGTTTTATCTCTGATGAGCCTTCCTGTGTTTTACATCATGTGAGTTGCTACAATTATGAGCTTATTAAAGTACATCACAGATTACACATCGGCCCCTTTCACTCGGGGGCCCGTCCGTTTTGATGGACTTTACTTCCTTAGCGGGAATCGCTCCGCTGTGCAGAGACGGACCTGTCAGAGTCTCGCTCTCCTCAATGGGGAGATCGGATGATCATCTGATTCCATCCAATCCGATCCACCAGACGGATGGCGAACGCATCACTATACGTCTGTTTTCAGCAGATTCTGTCAGATCGGATGTCAGAGGACACATGTCCACCAACGTCCACCGACGTCCACCTACCTAAAGAGCACAATGGGTGGCCCGGTCGGGTCTTTTTCCTCTTTTGCCTACACATTTATAGAGCCTTACACCTCCCTCCCCCCATACACCCGGCACTTCTGCAGAGATCCTCCTCCGTCCCTCTGACTGTATATAGGACTCATTTATAATAGGAGGATTGATAGGAAGGAGGGAGGGAGGGAGGGAGGAAGGAAGGAAGGAAGGAAGGAAGGAAGGAAGGAAGGAAGGGAGGGAGGGAGGGAGGGAGGAAAGAAAGAAAGAAAGAAAGAAAGAAAGAAAGAAAGAAAGAAAGAAAGAAAGAAAGAAAGAAAGAAAGAAAGAAAGAAAGAAAGAAAGAAAGAAAAGGGTGGAAAAGAGGAAGGAAGGGAAAGGAGAAGGAAGGAAGGAAGGAAGGAGGATGTATAAGAGAAAGAGAAGGAAGGGTTTAAGAGAAAGAAAGCAAGGAAGGATGGACAGATAAGAGAAAGGAAGGAAGGACAAGTAAGAGAAAGGGAAGGAAGGAAGAGTGAAAGAAAGAAGTATTGAAGGAAGGAAGGACAGATAAGGGGAAGGGAAGAAAGGAATGGAAAAAAGAAAGAAAGGGTGGATGGAAGAGAGGAAAGGAAGGGTAAGAGAAAGAAAGGGAGGACGGATAAGAAGAAGAGAAGGAAGGAAGAGAAAGAAAGAAAGGAAGGAAGGAAGTGTTTGAAAGAAAGTAAGGAAGAAAGGACGGATAAGAGGAAGGGAAGGAAGGAAGAGTTAGAAAGGAAGGAAGAGTTAGAAAGGAAGGAAGGAAGTATGGATGAGAGGAAGAGAAGGAAAGAAAGCACGGATAAGAGGAGGGGAAGGAATGGTTTAAGAGAAAGGAAGAGAGGGATAGAGGAAAAATGCAGGAAGGAAAAAAGGGATGAAGGAAGGAAAGCAGCAAGAGAAGGAAGGAATCAAAAAAAGATAGTGAGGGAAGGAAGAAGACAGGAAGAATGGAAAAAGGGAAGGATAGAAGAGAAAGAGGGGAAGGAAGAAAGAAAGATGGAAGGAAGGGAGAGGGGAAGGGAAGGGAGAGGGGGGGGTAATTAAAAGAGGAAAGAAGTAAAGAAAAGACTGAGAGAAGGAAGGAATGGAGGGAGGAAATGAAATAAAGAATCAGAGGAAAGGAGGCAAAAACGGAGAAGGAAGGGAGGGATGATGGAAGGAAGAAAAAAAGCAGAGGGGAAAAAGAAAGAAAAGAAGGAAGAACCAGAAACATTTTACACTTAAAATAATAATTTTCAATTTAAAAAATATTAAAATTACCGCCAACAATCTGACAAAAATGATTTCGGATGAGGCTGATAAATGTTCATCGGCCATCAGAGGGTTAAATGGTGGAAAAGTTTGGGGATAGAACCTGGACTCACGGCGCAGGCACCGTTCATCCTCGGCAATTTTCGGAATCTGTGTTGCTGTGTACTGCACATGTGCAGTACACAGCGGACACTATCCGATGGAGGACGTTATTAGACAAGACACCTGCTCCCCCAGTCCCAGTGTCCTGAAATCAGAGAATGGACAAGCAGAGCTGATTCTCTCATCTGTCACTAGAGGGCGCCATTGTCTTGGTAATGTGAATGGCACTGTGGGTGTTCTCCATGCTGGCTGCTCCCCCATTAATGATATCTGTATAATGTTATACTGGAACACACCCTCCAATCTGAGATGGGAATTTGGGACACCTTTCTGAGCACACGGAGTAAAATACACATTCTTGTAAATCCCACGGGACGCTGAGGCAACCTCTTCTGAACAATTTTTGACAGCTTGAGACCAGCCTGTTCACACGTTTGAATGCCGCGTTCGCGCCTAGGAGCGTTTATTTAAAAACGGTATTATTTAACTATTTCGGCCATTCTGTGAGACCAGAGTGAGGAGCAGCAGCTAAGAGAGCGGCAGGGTACTCCTATCTACCCCAATTCTGGGGCTTTTACTATGGATCCCATAATGAGCACATGAAAAAAGACAGATATTAAATTTCACCCAACTATGTTTGATAAAGTGGGGGGTGAAGCTCAATGGTGGGTCATCTGGTTGAAACCTAACATATTAGATCAAATTCCAATTCTACTTTGGCTATCAGCAATGCTCGTGGTGTATTGGATCGGATCGGATCGGATCGCGGGCTCATTAGGGGTATATCAATGGTCTATGAAGCATTGCAATCAAATACAAGTTTTTAAAATATTTTTTTTGTGGTTTTTCATCATTTGCTATCATTTTAAAGTTTTATAATGAAAAAAAATAAGGCACCTTTAAAAACGCTTGCAAACAAAAACACGGCTAAAATGGCGGCTGAAGTTTCCAACTAAGCACTAGGCACAGCCACCAGAGACCCCACACAGTGACCAGAGACCCCGCACAGCCATCAGAGACCCCACACAGTGACCAGAGACCCCGCACAGCCACCAGAGACCCCACACAGTGACCAGAGACCCCGCACAGCCATCAGAGACCCCACACAGCCACGAGAGACCCCACACAGCCACCAGAGACCCCGCATAACCACCAGAGACCCCACACAGCCACCAGTGACCCCACACAGCCACCAGAAACCCCGCATAGCCACCAGTGACCCACACAGCCACCAGTGACCCCACACAGCCATCCAGTGACTCCACACACCCATCAGAGACCCCACACAACCACCAGTGACCCCACACAGTGACCAGAGACCCCGCACAGTGACCAGAGACCCCACACAGCCACCAGTGACCCCACACAGTAACCAGAGACCCCGCACAGCCACCAGAGACCCCACACAGCCACCAGAGACCCCACATAACCACCAGAGACCCCACACAGTGACCAGAGACCCCACACAGTGACCAGAGACCCTGCACAGCCACCAGAGATCCCACACAGCCACCAGAGACCCCGCACAGCGACCAGAGACCCCACACAGCCACCAGAGACCCCACACAGCCACGAGAGACCCCACACAGCCACCAGAGACCCCGCATAACCACCAGAGACCCCACACAGCCACCAATGACCCCACACAGGGACCAGAGACCCCGCACAGCCACCAGAGACCCCACACAGCCATCAGAGACCCCACACAGCCACCAGAGACCCCGCATAACCACCAGAGACCCCACACAGTGACCAGAGACCCCGCACAGCCATCAGAGACCCTACACAGCCACGAGAGACCCAACACAGCCACCAGAGACCCCACATAACCACCAGAGACCCCACACAGCCACCAGAGACCCCACACAGCCACCAGAGACCCTGCATAACCACCAGAGACCCCACACAGCCACCAGAGACCTCACACAGTGACCAGAGACCCTGCACAGCCACCAGAGGTCCCACAGAGCCACCAGAGACCTCACACAGCACCAGAGACCATGCACAGCCACCAGAGACCCCACACAGTGACCAGAGATCCCACACAGCCACCAGAGACCCCACACAGTGACCAGAGACCCCGCACAGCCACCAGAGACCCTGCACAGCCACCAGAGAACCCACAAAGCCACCAGAGACCTCACACAGTGACCAGAGAACCCACAAAGCCACCAGAGACTAGGCACAGCCACCAAAGACCCTGCACAGCCTCCAAAGACCCTGCACAGCCACCAGAGACCCCACACAGTGACCAGAGACCCTGCATAACCACCAGAGACCCTGCATAACCACCAGAGACTGGGCACAGCCACCAGAGACCCAGCATAACCACCAGAGACTAGGCACAGCCACCAGAGACCCCGCATAACCACCAGAGACTTGGCACAGCCACCAGAGACCCCACACAGCCACCAGAGACCCTGCATAACCACCAGAGACCTCACACAGCCACCAGAGACCTCACACAGCCACCAGAGACCTCACACAGCCACCAGAGACCCTGTATAACCACCAGAGACTAGGCACAGCCACCAGAGAGCCCAAACAGCCACCAGAGACCTCGCACAGCCACCAGAGACCTCACACAGTGACCAGAGACCCTGCACAGCCACCAAAGGTCTCACAGAGCCACCAGAGACCCCACACAGCCACCAGAGACCATGCACAGCCACCAGAGACCCCACACAGTGACCAGAGACCCCACACAGCCACCAGAGACCCCACACAGTGACCAGAGACCCCGCACAGCCACCAGAGACCCCGCACAGCCCACCAGAGACCCCGCACAGCCACCAGAGACCTCACACAGTGACCAGAGACCCTGCACAGCCACCAAAGGTCTCACACAGCCACCAGAGACCCCGCACAGCCACCAGAGACCCCACACAGCCACCAGAGACCTCACACAGTGACCAGAGACCCTGCACAGCCACCTGCACAGACCCTGCATAACCACCAGAGACTGGGCACAGCCACCAGAGACCCCGCATAACCACCAGAGACTTGGCACAGCCACCAGAGACCCTGCATAACCACCAGAGACTAGGCACAGCCACCAGAGACCTCACACAGCCACCAGAGACCCTGCATAACCACCAGAGACTAGGCACAGCCACCAGAGACCCTGCATAACCACCAGAGACTTGGCACAGCCACCAGAGGCCCCGTACAACCACCAGAGACCCAGCATAGCCACCAGAGACCCCACACAGTGACCAGAGACCATGCACAGCCATCAGAGACCCTACACAGCCACGAGAGACCCAACACAGCCACCAGAGACCCCACATAACCACCAGAGACCCCACACAGCCACCAGAGACCCCACACAGCCACCAGAGACCCTGCATAACCACCAGAGACCCCACACAGCCACCAGAGACCTCACACAGTGACCAGAGACCCTGCACAGCCACCAGAGGTCCCACAGAGCCACCAGAGACCTCACACAGCCACCAGAGACCATGCCCAGCCACCAGAGACCCCACACAGTGACCAGAGATCCCACACAGCCACCAGAGACCCCACACAGTGACCAGAGACCCCGCACAGCCACCAGAGACCCTGCACAGCCACCAGAGAACCCACAAAGCCACCAGAGACCTCACACAGTGACCAGAGAACCCACAAAGCCACCAGAGACTAGGCACAGCCACCAAAGACCCTGCACAGCCTCCAAAGACCCTGCACAGCCACCAGAGACCCCACACAGTGACCAGAGACCCTGCATAACCACCAGAGACCCTGCATAACCACCAGAGACTGGGCACAGCCACCAGAGACCCAGCATAACCACCAGAGACTAGGCACAGCCACCAGAGACCCCGCATAACCACCAGAGACTTGGCACAGCCACCAGAGACCCCACACAGCCACCAGAGACCCTGCATAACCACCAGAGACCTCACACAGCCACCAGAGACCTCACACAGCCACCAGAGACCTCACACAGCCACCAGAGACCCTGTATAACCACCAGAGACTAGGCACAGCCACCAGAGAGCCCACACAGCCACCAGAGACCTCGCACAGCCACCAGAGACCTCACACAGTGACCAGAGACCCTGCACAGCCACCAAAGGTCTCACAGAGCCACCAGAGACCCCACACAGCCACCAGAGACCATGCACAGCCACCAGAGACCCACACAGTGACCAGAGACCCCACACAGCCACCAGAGACCCCACACAGTGACCAGAGACCCCGCACAGCCACCAGAGACCCCGCACAGCCACCAGAGACCCCGCACAGCCACCAGAGACCTCACACAGTGACCAGAGACCCTGCACAGCCACCAAAGGTCTCACACAGCCACCAGAGACCCCGCACAGCCACCCAGAGACCCCCACACAGCCACCAGAGACCTCACACAGTGACCAGAGACCCTGCACAGCCACCTGCACAGACCCTGCATAACCACCAGAGACTGGGCACAGCCACCAGAGACCCCGCATAACCACCAGAGACTTGGCACAGCCACCAGAGACCCTGCATAACCACCAGAGACTAGGCACAGCCACCAGAGACCTCACACAGCCACCAGAGACCCTGCATAACCACCAGAGACTAGGCACAGCCACCAGAGACCCTGCATAACCACCAGAGACTTGGCACAGCCACCAGAGGCCCCGTACAACCACCAGAGACCCAGCATAGCCGCGAGAGACCCAGACCTCACACAGTGACCAGAGACCCTGCACAGCCACCAAAGGTCTCACAGAGCCACCAGAGACCCCACACAGCCACCAGAGACCATGCACAGCCACCAGAGACCCCACACAGTGACCAGAGACCCCACACAGCCACCAGAGACCCCACACAGTGACCAGAGACCCCGCACAGCCACCAGAGACCCCGCACAGCCACCAGAAACCCCGCATAGCCACCAGAGACCTCACACAGTGACCAGAGACCCTGCACAGCCACCAAAGGTCTAACACAGCCACCAGAGACCCCGCACAGCCACCAGAGACCCCACACAGCCACCAGAGACCTCACACAGTGACCAGAGACCCTGCACAGCCACCAAAGGTCTCACAGAGCCACCAGAGACCCCACACAGCCACCAGAGACCATGCACAGCCACCAGAGACCCCACACAGTGACCAGAGACCCCACACAGCCACCAGAGACCCCACACAGTGACCAGAGACCCCACACAGCCACCAGAGACCCCACACAGTGACCAGAGACCCCGCACAGCCACCAGAGACCCCGCACAGCCACCAGAGACCCCGCACAGCCACCAGAGAACCCACAAAGCCACCAGAGACTAGGCACAGCCACCAAAGACCCTGCACAGCCACCAGAGACCCCACACAGTCACCAGAGACCCTGCATAACCACCAGAGACCCTGCATAACCACCAGAGACTGGGCACAGCCACCAGAGACCCCACACAGTCACCAGAGACCCTGCATAACCACCAGAGACCCTGCATAACCACCAGAGACTGGGCACAGCCACCAGAGACCCCGCATAACCACCAGAGACTTGGCACAGCCACCAGAGACCCTGCATAACCACCAGAGACTAGGCACAGCCACCAGAGACCTCACACAGCCACCAGAGACCCTGCATAACCACCAGTGACTAGGCACAGCCACCAGAGACCCTGCATAACCACCAGAGACTTGGCACAGCCACCAGAGACCCCGTACAACCACCAGAGACCCAGCATAGCCGCGAGAGACCCAGCATAGCCACCAGAGACCCTGCATAACCACCAGAGACTTGGCACAGCCACCAGAGACCCCGCACAGCCACCAGAGACCCAGCATAGCCGCCAGAGACCCAGCATAGCCACCAGAGACTAGGCACGGCCACCAGAGACCTTGCACAACCACCAGAGACCCCAAATAGCCAACAGAGACCCCAAAATAGCCACTAGAGACCCCGCACAGCCACCAGAGACCCCACACAGCCACCAGAGACTAGGCACAGCCACGAAAGACCCCACACAGCCACCGGAGACCCCACACAGCCACCAGAGACCCCACACAGCCACCAGAGACGCCACCAGAGACCCCACACAGCCACCAGAGACCCCACACAGCCACCAGAGACCCTGCATAACCACCAGAGACTAGGCACAGCCACCAGAGACTCCGCATAACCACCAGAGACTAGGCACAGCCACCAGAGACCCCACACAGCCACCAGAGACTAGGTACAGCCACCAGAGAGCCCACACAGCCACCAGAGACCCTGCATAACCACCAGAGACTAGGTACAGCCACCAGAGACCCCACACAGCCACCAGAGACCCCACACAGCCACCAGAGACCCCACAGAGCTACCAGAGACCCTGCATAACCACCAGAGACCCCAAATAGACACTTGAGAAGGATGGGGAGGGATACATTTAGATGGGGGAGACGCCTGATTTTAGTCTTGCCTAGAGCAGCACAAAACCAAAATACACAAAGAGCCACTACTTTCAGTGGCAGTGACATGAAATCTTTGCAGTCGGCTGAGCAGGCAATATAACCTCAGCAGAGGAGAGAATGTGAAGGATGAATTATTGATCAGAATCCCTCTGAGTGCGCAGCGGATATCTCCACAGCGTCCAGGCCGTTCATCGGAGATCCTATAGAGGTGTGTGTGTGTGTGTGTGTGTGTGTGTGTGTCCGCATTGGCGGATGGGAAATTTGTCGCTCTGGATTCACCCCGCTGGGCAGGTCTATCGTTACTGCTGTAACCTGTGATGTCATCACCGGGTCTCTGTGCTTCTCTATGCAATGCAGGCAGATCATGGCTGGAGGGAGGGGCCTGGCAGGGGTCTGTACTTAGCTTCCTAAAAACATCATAGCCCCCCCCCCCCCCCCCCCCAGTACTCCCCTCAGTCCTGATGCAAGCAGTGGGAGGAGCTATGCAAATATCAACACCCCCCCCCCCCCCCCCCCCAAAAAAAAAAACGATTTCCTTGTTTTCCTGATACTAATGGAAGTAAATGGTGATATAAAGTGAAGGTGAAATACTGCTCAGTCGCTCCAAAAGTTAAACAGGGGACTAAACTGCATATTGGGATGATGGGATTATTGCCTGCAATACTTAGAACTCTCACTAGGTGGCAGTGTACTTTATACACATATCAATGGCAATGACTGTTTTTGTTTTTCAAAATATGTTATTCTTTTCTGCAGAGCTTGATACAATGTTGCAAGAAGAACTTTCTAATGTTTAACTGTTCACTTGCTGATATATATATATATATATATACAGCTGTACAGAGGATCATTGTAAATTATACAGAACTATTGGAAAAATTAAATCTGACCTGTAGTTGATGGGAATATGCGCAGAATTATTATTTTTCATGGGGATTATGGGTGGAATATCATGATAACGCCTAACAATCAACATATTTAACCACTTCAGCCCTGGACCATTTTGATGGCCAAAGACCAGAGCACTTTTTGCGATTCGGCACTGCGGCGCTTTAACTGACAATTGCGCAGTTGTGCGACGTGGGGCTCCCCACAAATAGAGCTTTCTTTTGGTGGTATTTTATCACCTCTGCGGTTTTTATTTTTTGCGCTATAAACAAAAAGAGCGACAATTTTGAAAAAAAAAAAAAAACGCATTCTTTTTTAGTTTTTGCTATAATAAATATCCCCTCAAAATGTATAAAAAAAAAAAAAAACATTTTTTCCCCTCAGTTTAGGCCGATAAGTATTCTTCTATATATTTTTGGTAAAAAAAAAAAAAAATCGCAATAACCGTTTATTGATTGGTTTGCGCAAAAGTTATAGCGTCTACACAATAGGGGATAGTTTTACGGCATTTTTATTAATAATTTTTTTTTTTACTAGTAATGGCGGCAATCAGCTATTTTTATCGTGAATGCGACATTATGGTGGACACATCAGACATTTTTGGGACCATTGTCCTTTATACAGCAATCACTCCTATACAAATGCACTGATTCCTGTGTAAATGACACTGGCAGTGCAGGGGTTAAGTGAGCCCTGGGGAGTGTTTCTAATTGTGGGGGGGGGCGTGGCTACATGTGACACATCACTGATCTCTGCTCCGATCACAGGGAGCAGAGATCAGTGACACTGTCACTAGGCTTGTTTACATTAGCATCTCCCCGTTCTTCCTCCCCGTGAGACGATCGCGGGTATCCCCATGACGATCAAGTCGCGATTCCGGAGGTCCCAGCCGGTGTCTTGTCATATAAGGTCCCCCATCCGATAGTGTCCTCTGCGTACTGCGCATGCGCAGTACACAGCAACACAGATTCCGAAAATAGCCGAGGATGAACGGCGCCTGCGCCGTGAGTCCAGGTTCCATCCCCACTATCCAAGTGGACATAGAGAAGGAATATAAAAGAGCCGAGCGCAGCGAGGCCGAGCCTGAAGCGTGGCGAGCGAAGCGAGGGGCCCTCTAATATTCACAACCCTATGTCCGCTTGGATGGTGGGGCCACCACCTCCACTCACGGCGCAGGCGCCGTTCAGCTTCGGAAAATCTCCGTTCAACTTCGGAGATTTTCCGAAGCTTCGTCTGCTCCGTACTGCGCATGCATATGATGGCCGGACACTATATGGCACAACACCGGCGTGCGCACGTGATGGCATGGTGGCAAATTTAAAGGGACGTACCTGTACGCCCATTTGCCTGTCCGTGCCATTCTGTCGACGTACATCGGCGTGCGCCGGTCGGGAAGTGTTTAACTTATTTCTGATAAGAACATGCATAGAATTATTTTTCTACATGGGGATTATGGGTGGACTAGTACAGTTAAGCCCCATACACACTATCAGATTATCTGCTGAGTTTTTCCTTCAGATTTACCAAAACCATATAATATGAGGACAAACCTTAGGAGTTTCAATGTGTCTGCAATCAGGCCGGCCCTTCTACTACATGGTTTTTGGTAAATCTGAAGGAAAAACTCAGCAGATAATCTGATAGTGTGTAGGGGGCTTTACACATACCCAGGAGCAGAGGATTGAGTCCTATAGATGAATCCTGGCAGTTGTATGTGGAGTCACCTGGAGGACATCATTGGAACGGAGGATAAGTGTGGAAAATGACCGACAACGAGAAGGCTTATCGGAGGTAATGGACTCCAAAGGGCACACGCCCCCCCCCGCCGAGTCATCGAGGCTTGTGGTGAAGCTTCACCAAAGGATCAAGAACTTAACCTCTGTGGCCACCATCAGGAATAGAGGACTTTCACTCCTTCCTTCATCTGGCTCCCAATGCTGTTACCGGATCAAGGCTCTCACAGAGGGGTGGGTTGGATCGTACTCAATAATCAGACCATACAACCAAGAAATAACAAAACGTTCCACACAGTGTCATATCGCTGATAAAAAAAGAGTATTTATTAAAATAGAAATTAGGAACCCTCACATCTCTGTAGAGATAAAAGCGCCTGTAAAGGTAACTGTAGGGTAAGGATGAGCCCAACACCCCCCCCCCCCCCCCCCCCCCGGTTCGGTTCGCACCAGAACCTGCGAACAGACCGGAACTTCGTGTGAACTTTAGAACCCTATTAAAGTCTACGGGACTCGAACGTTCACAATCTAAAGTGCTCATTTTAAAGGCTAATATGCAAGTTACTGTCCTAAAAAGTGTCTGGGGACCCGGGTCCTGCCCCAGGGGAGTGTCTGGGGACCCGGGTCCTGCCCCAGTGGAGTGTTTGGGGACCCGGGTCCTGCCCCAGGGGAGTGTTTGGGGACCTGGGTCCTGCCCCAGAGGAGTGTTTGGGGACCCGGGTCCTGCCCCAGGGGAGTGTTTGGGGACCCGGGTCCTGCCCCAGAGGAGTGTTTGGGGACCCGGGTCCTGCCCCAGGGGAGTGTCTGGGGACCCGGGTCCTGCCCCAGGGGAGTGTTTGGGGACCCGGGTCCTGCCCCAGGGGAGTGTTTGGGGACCCGGGTCCTGCCCCAGGGGAGTGTCTGGGGACCCGGGTCCTGCCCCAGGGGAGTGTTTGGGGACCCGGGTCCTGCCCCAGGGGAGTGTTTGGGGACCCGGGTCCTGCCCCAGAGGAGTGTTTGGGGACCCGGGTCCTGCCCCAGAGGAGTGTTTGGGGACCCAGCTCCTGCCCCAGGGGAGTGTCTGGGGACCCGGGTCCTGCCCCAGGGGAGTGTTTGGGGACCCGGGTCCTGCCCCAGGGGAGTGTTTGGGGACCCGGGTCCTGCCCCAGGGGACATGGATCAATGCAAAAAAAAGTTTTAAAAACAGACGTTTTTTCGGGAGCAGTGATTTTAATAATGATTAAAGTGAAACAATAAAAGTGTAATATTCCTTTAAATGTGGTACCTGGGGGGTATCTATAGTATGCCTGTGAATGGTGGGGGTTGTAGTAGATGATGGGGGAGTAGTATTAGATGATGGAGGTTGTAATAGTAGTGGTAGATGATGAAGGTGCAGTAGTAGATGATGGGGTTGTAGTAGTAGATGATGGGGTTGTAGTAGTAGTAGTAGTAGTAGAAGATGATGATGGGAGGTGTAGTCGTAGTAGATGATGGGGTTGTAGTAGTAGATGATGGGTGATGTAGTTGTAGTAGATGATGGGGTGTAGTTGTAGATGATGGGTGAAGTAGTTGTAGTAGATGATGGGAGGTGTAGTAGTAGTGGATGTTGGGAGGTGTAGTAGTAGTAGTACATGATGGGGGTGTTGTAGTAGTTGGGTTGTAGTAGTAGTAGATGGGGGTGTAGTAGTATATGATGGGGGTGTAGTAGCAGTAGTAGTGGATAATGATGGGGGAGTAGTAGTAGATGGGTTGTAGTAGTAGATGGGGGTGTGGTAGTAGATGATGGGGGTGTAGTAGTGGTAGTAGTGGTGGATAATGATGGGGGTGTAGTAGTACTAGTAGATGGGTTATATTAGTAGATGGGGGTGTAGTAGTAGATTATGGGGTGTAGTAGTAGTGGTGGATAATGATGGGGGTTGTAGTGGGTGATGGGGATGCAGTGGTAGATGGGGGTGTAGTAGTAGTAGATGATGGGGGTGTTGTTGTAGTAGTTGGGTTGTAGTAGATGGGGGGTAGTAGTAGTAGATGGGGTGTAGTAGTAGTAGATGGGGGTGTAGGAGTAGATGATGAGGGTGTAGTAGTAGTAGTGGTGGATAATGATGGGGTTGTAGTGGGTGATGGGGGTGTAGTAGTATATGGGGTGTAGTAGCAGTAGATGATGGGGGTGTTGTTGTAGTAGTTGGGTTGTAGTGGTAGATGGGGGTGTAGTAGTTGATGGGTTGTAGTATAATTGTAGATGATGGGGGTGTAGTAGTAGATAGGGGTGTAGTAGTAGATGGGTTGTAGTAGTAGATAGGGGTGTAGTAGATGGGTTGTAGTAGTAGTAGATGATAGGCGTGTAGTAGTAGTAGATGGGGGTGTAGTAGTAGATGATGGGGGTGTAGCAGTAGATGATGGGGGTGTAGTAGTAGTAGATGATAGGGGTGTAGTAGTAGATGGGTTGTAGTATTAGATAGGTTGTAGTAGTAGATGGGGTGTAGTAGATAGGGGTGTAGTAGTAGATGATGGGAGTGTAGTAGATAGGGGTGTAGTAGTAGATGATGGGGGTGTAGTAGTAGATGGGTTGTAGTAATAGATAGGGGTGTATTAGTAGATGACGGGGTGCAGTAGTAGTAGATGATGGGGGTGTAGTAGTAGTAGTAGATGGGGTGTAGTAGTAGTAGATAGGGGTGTAGTAGATGTTGGTATAGTAGTAGATGGGGGTGTAGTAGTAGATGATGGGGGTGTAGTAGTAGTAGATGATGGGGGTGTAGTAGTAGATAGGGTTGTAGTAGTAGATGATGTTGGTGTAGTATTAGTAGATGGGGTGTAGTAGTAGATAGGGGTGTAGTAGATGTTGGTGTAGTAGTGGATGATGGGGGTGTAGTAGTAGTAGATGATGGGGGTGTAGTAGTAGATAGGGGTGTAGTAGTAGATGATGGGGGTGTAGTAGTGGATGGGGGTGTAGCAGTAGATGGGTTGTAGTAGTAGATGATGGGGGTGCAGTAGTAGATGATGTTGGTGTAGTAGTAGATGGGTTGTAGTAGTGGAAGATGGGGTGTAGTAGTAGTAGATGGGGTGTAGTAGTAGATAGGGGTGTAGTAGATGTTGGTGTAGTAGTAGATGGGTTGTAGTAGTGGATGATGGGGGGTGTAGTAGTAGTAGATGATGGGGGTGTAGTAGTAGATGGGTTGTAGTAGTGGATGATGGGGTGTAGTAGTAGTAGATGGGGTGTAGTAGTAGATGGGGTGTAGTAGTAGATAGGGGTGTAGTAGTAGATAGGGGTGTAGTAGATGTTGGTGTAGTAGTAGATGGGGGTGTAGTAGTAGATGGGTTGTAGTAGTAGATGGGTTGTAGTAGTGGATGATGGGGTTGTAGTAGTAGTAGTAGATGATGGGGTGTAGTAGTAGAAGATGATTGGGGTGTAGTAGTAGTAGATGATGGGGTGTAGTAGTAGATAGGGTGTAGTAGTAGATGATGGGGGTGTAGTAGTAGATGGGGGTGTAGTAGTAGTAGTAGTAGATGATGGGGTGTAGTAGTAGATGATGGGGGTGTAGTAGTAGATGGGTTGTAGTAGTGGATGATGGGGATGTGAGTAGTAGATGGGTTGTAGTAGTGGATGATGGGGGTGTTAGTAGTAGATGATGGGGTGTAGTAGTAGTAGATGATGGGGTGTAGTAGTAGTAGGGGTGTAGTAGTAGATGATGGGGCCCCACAACACCACACACCCCCCCCCCCCACAAACCACACCCACCCACACACAC